>NC_037668.1:143139505-143430350 GCF_003255815.1 Theropithecus gelada
TTTTTTGAGACGGAGTCTCGCTCTGTCGCCCAGGCTGGAGTGCAGTGGCGCGATCTCAGCTCACTGCAAGCTCCGCCTCCTGGGTTTACACCATTCTCCTGCCTCAGCCTCCCGAGTAGCTGGGACTACAGGCGCCCGCCACCTCGCCCGGCTCCTTTTTTGTGTGTTTTTAGTAGAGACGGGGTTTCACCGTGTTAGCCAGGATGGTCTCGATCTCCTGACCTTGTGATCCGCCCGCCTCGGCCTCCCAAAGTGCTGGGATTACAGGCTTGAGCCACCGCGCCCGGCCCACCCTTTCTTTCAGAGGTAATCTCTCTTGGCTCTGTTTCCCTGCTGTTAGATTCTCCCCGGGGCCTGAAAGCTTAAGGAGATGAATAACTCCTCCCTTCTCAGGCCCAGTCCCAAGGTGCAAGGCTACTTATGTCAGCAGCATGCACCAGTAAAATAGCAGAAGCAGGAAGAAAGCCAGTCAGAAGATAGCTACCCTGGCCAGAAGACATGTACCCCTGAAGATGGAGAAAGAGGCCATCCGGGTATAACATAGCAGTTACATCAGAGTAGGACACTTGCTGTTTACAGGAGACTATAAAACCTTTGTCTCGTCCTTACCTGGGGCTGACGCTATTTTAGGCCTCAGCCTGCCTGCACACAGGCGCTCGTTAAAACAGCGTGTTGCTCCACACCACTTCATGTTGTCTGTTGGCGTGCTCTCGGGGTTCAAACCGATACAAAAACCTTACACCTGCAACCTCACCCTTCATTTCCCCAATTCTCTACTAACCAATTCTTTATGACTACTGCCAGTTTGATCATCACTACTTACCAGTCTCTGCGTAATAGAGTGTTCTTTGGAGAGCCCTATGAGGGACCCCAGATCCCAACTATGCACGCTTCTATGTTCAATGTTGTTCAGGTAAGGCCTTCTGGTGATTTCTGTGCTTGGCCTGACTTGTAACCTGGCATTATAATAAAATGCTGTACTTACCCTTTGAGTTTCTGCCTGTCTTAATCCTGGCATAATTAAGAGTTCAGACAAGACATCCGGATTACTTGTGGATATATTTTATAAGGCCAGAACTGTGTGTCAGGATCAGAAGAACTCTGAGTCCCAGGGCATGGGGCCTTAGGTTCTTGAACCCACAGACAGGGACCAACAGCTGCAGTGGGATTCAGTGAAGGGCTGAGGTCCTAAGGGAGCCTGTCCTCAGTTATGCACACACTTTTGCAGAGAGAAGTCTTGAGTAGACTTAATTTTGTTCCCACACTGGCAGCCTAATGGAAGTGCCTTCACTGGGAAGAGAATAGAGAGGTTAGTTAATGGGGTTTGGAGTCAGACTGAAGTGGATTGAGTCCCAGCTCAGGCACTTATTTGTTATGTGACCTTGGGTAAGTTGCCAGTCTTCCCTGCAGTAGATTAAAGATAGTCACATAATCGTTTTACATTCTTCTATCAAAGGTTGGGAACTACTTCCCCTCCTCTTGAATCTGGGCTGGACTGAGACTATTTTGACCAAAAGAGTACATTTTAAGTGATGCTAAGCCAGTTCTTCATCTAGCTTTGAAGAGGATTAACAGCTTCTTTCTTGGTCTTTTGTGGCCCTGAGTTACCATGGAAGAAGTCCAAGTCTTCTGCCAGAGGTAGAGGCCATGTGGAGGTACCCTGGACCCCTGGACATGGGAGTGAAGAAGCCATCTTGGATGTCTGGCCCAGTTCAGCCATCAGATGAATGGTAGCCCCAGCTGACATCTGGCTGCAACTGTGTGAGAGACCTCGAGCAGGAACTGCCCAGCTGAGCCCCAGTCAACTCACATAATCATGAGAAATAAGTTGTTGTTTTAAGCCATTATGTTTTGGGTAGGGGTGGTTTGTGATGAAACAACAGATAACCAGAACGCTCTACAAGTTTCGATTTCCTCATAAGTAAAATTGAGATAATAGTGGACCTGCCGGGTAAGTGGATGTAAGGACTAAATAGGAGGCTGTGATGTAAGTGCCTAGCAATGCTTGATATATATTTATATTTTTATTAGGCTGCATATGATATATGTTCAAAATATAGATTTTGAGTACAGTGAGTTTGAACCCCAGTACACTGGATTCTGGGAAGGGGTTAAAGATCTATGTGCCTTGGTGAAATCAGAAGGGTTGAATTTTATCTGAGTTAATGACATAAAAAAATACATTCTGGAAAGATGAAACTGGCCTCGGTGGTCAGAGAGTAGGGGCAGGGCAGTTGGAACTTTAAGTTTCTGAAGGGCTATGTGATGTTATGGGTCAGGCATGCTGACTGGCATTCCTTTGTGTTCCTTGGAAAATCACTTTATTTTCTTGCTTTTATTTTCCCCGGGAAGGAAACAAAAGGGAGATGAATAATCTCGTTATTAGATTTTTAAGATATTCTCGAGACCGCTAGGAGTTTTGTGAACGTTGGATTTTTGTCAGAACTTTTCTCAAAGCTTTCTTAGCTATGTATCATCAAACTGTTTATCCACTCTTTCCTATCTCTCTTTATACTGATCATAGCGTTTATTTTATGCTTACTTCTGTCTTTCCCATTAGATCGTATCATCAGTGAGGCTCAAGACATCCATTCCAAGTCTTCAAACTCTATTATAGAACCTGGCACAAAGTGAATGTTCAATAATTGCAAATGAATGATAGTCATCAGTGTGGTTTTGGGGTACAAGCCTCAGAGATCATGCCCAGGGAAATCCAGGACCACTGGGAAAAGGATTCACACATTTAATTGTGTTGGCTTTTTGCACCTCTGTCTGTTCTAGTGAGTGACAATTTAAGCAGAGTGGTTTAATGGCTTTGGTGACTCTTAATGAATCTAAGAATATACAAAGGAAGAGCCTAGTTCCATTTTATTAGGCTTCCTAAATACTACATTAAGGGGAAAAAACAACTCAGAGCACTGATATTCGGTAAATTTCTTGTAAATAACATTGTTCAATACTGCTAGGGTGTACTCTCCATTAAGGAAAAGAGCATTTTATCGGCTGCTTTACGTTTTAGTCTCTGGGGTTGTTCACATTTACGTGGGAGCTGTCAATGTTTTTTAGACGTCTGGGTTTCTCTGGTAGGAACCACCACAACTGAAACTGAGTGAAGAGGCCATTGGGAAGGCTGGGACAACAGATTTGACCTCAGTCCATTTATTTCATAATTCAAAGTATCCTGGTTTTTGCTTCCATGTAAATACCCTTCCTCTGTGTGATGATAGTGGTTGAGAACAAAGATGGGATTATCACAAAGCAAAAGAAGTCGAGTAAAATATGACAAAGATGTACTGTTTTCCTTTCTTTTCTCAATGGAAATAGTTTTATATGTAATGAGATGGAAAGAATAGCATTTGCAGCATTCTTGCTTTCTTAAGTCTTATTTGAAAGAACCACAAATATGTATTTTTCTCATACTCATTGCAGTACTGTCACAAGCTCCAGCCCATATGCCTGCCTTAATGAGAAAATTAAAGACCTGTTAATTTCATTTGTTTTGCTTCTAAGCAGTAGGTGACAGAAGAGCTAAATATTCTCTCCGAGTTGACATGGTGGTTCTAAAAGCACAGGAACCAAGTGACTATAATGACCTTGCTTTTCATGTTCAACTAAATGGACCAGAGATAAGATCTATATTGTTTCTGAAGTGTTGAGACCCACAGACAGGGGATGAGAAATTTCTTTGCTGGTGCCAATGGGAAGAACAAATGAAACACATCGGGAATGCAAATGTCTTCTCAAGTCTAATTTTTTACTCAATTAATGAGATGCTCTCATTTGGTAGTAAGGCGTGGTTTGGGGTGCAGGTGGCACAAGCGCAAGGCTAGTGATTCATGGTATTATTACTACTTGTGGATAATATTGTTAACTACAGAATATCAGTTACCCAGATGACATTGTGGTGGCTGCTAGAGGTATGATAAAGAGGTGTAAGATATTTGTACCTTCAAAAATTGTAAAATCTTGTTTGGAAGAAAAGCATCTGTGCATTGAAAGAGATCAGTACATAGAACAAATGCTAAATGTGAGGAGATAATTGAATTGCCGTTCACCTTGCCTATACTAGAATTATAGGGATTAGAGAAATCATTAAACCAACATTAAATGGGAAAAGAGCTGATTTATTACTCTGAGTCAGCAGCCTGTAACCCCAACAAGTATTGCTTCTGGTAAGTTGTATTGCAAAATATGAATTAGATCTGAGGTCGTGGTGGGGACTCATTACTTCTACCCCAATATGACTGTACTCATCTAGGTTATTCTAAATGCACTTACCAAGAAGCCAAATGGACAAGGACTTCAGAGAAGAGTGGACTATTTCCATGTGTGCATACTGTATGAGGACACGAGGAGAAACTGTCAGTGACCAAAGAAAATGAAAAACAACAATAACAACTCAACAACAGTTGGTCTGGTTCCTCCTTTTGAGGCACAGTTAACATTCTCCCTAGTAAGACAATAACTATTGAATGTCAGCCTTCAATCAGTAGGATTGTAATTCTTTTTCCCTTGGAGATGAACCATTAGAGATAGCATTTAGAATTATTTATTCTAGTAATTCTTCACATGAGGAAACGGCTCTTGAGTGGAAGTCCCTTAGAAATGTGAGAACCTGGGGAAAAATACTTCTTCTGCAATGGAGGGTGAAACATGTCATAATAATAGCTTGGAGGAGAAAAGCTGCAACTCTAGACTGGAACAGGGGTGGGGGCAGTCTGGGGTGGTCTCATGCACAGTTGGTTTTGAGTTGACTTGAAGATGGGGGGCAGAAGAAGCGAGCAGGCTTTCCAGGTGGTGGAGGAGGCCAAATAACGTAAAGAAAATGGTGTGTGGAAACAAAAGGAGAGCATTGTAGGGCGAACTCAGAGCAAAAAAGCACTGGAGATCAGTCTAATGCCTTTGGGTTTGATACTTGATCTTTATCCTCTATTGTTTGATGAAGCTCCTGGGAAAAGGTCACTTGTAAAAATTGCTGCGTATGTGGACGTTTGCAGAACATCTGGGGCTCTGTCACCACAACAATAGAGGGTAACTGGAATAGGGAGGGCAGTCCCCACTAGCACATATGGCCACACTATCGTATACTTCCCTTACAATAAGGCAAAATATTTTTAGGAAAAAGGAAGAAACTTCAGGAAGAAAATCCTGCATGGTTTTCTAATATGATCTATTTATTGCAGAAACTGTCTCTCTTATGTCTCTTATAAAAGACTGAGTGGTTACCTAGCCTCTTCTTGAACAATTCTAGAGATCTCACCACTTTAGTAGGCATCTTGTTCCATCTGACCTTTTACAGGATACTCCTCCAGTCCTGACATTTTTTTTCTCTGTAATTTCCAAACCGTGGTCCTAGAATAATACAAAAAAAGGTCTATTTCTGTACTACAGCTCAGTTCTTCAAATACTTTAAGGTACCTTTCCTTAAACACCTGTTTGCTATGCTCTACAATCTCAGTTTTACATATCTCATTTTTTATTAACTCCATCTTATCTTTTCACCTTTTCTCTCTTAGATCCCTGACCTCCAGCAATTCTTCAATCCCATGAGGACATCGAACAAATTAATCCTACTTCCTTTTCATTGCTCTTCATTCTTTTGATATCCTCTGTCCACTCCTTACCCAGTTAAATTCTGTCATCATTCCTTATAATCACTCCTTTATAGGTACCTGCTGTTCCCTTGCCTTCTGCCTCTTTATGGTTTTAGTAAAAGCACAACCCTGGTTAAATCTCTCTCCATCTACTCTGTGCCTATGCCTGTACAATTGACTGGGGCTGAAGAAAATTACATTCTTGATGTCTGATTTGGCTTTATATTCATGATGATGGACTTCAAATGAGAACTTAATGTTGCCCAGGGTCATTATCACAGTATATTTCCCTGGTCCATTTACTGTCACACTTTCCTAGATGACCATTCCACCATTTCAAACCTCTTACAACTTCTCCCCCATCCTTACTCTTACCTGCTGACCTTGATTCCTGCTTTGCTAATAAATCGAAGCAGTTAGAAGAGAATGTTGGTAGACTATTTCACCTCCACATTCTACCCGCCTTCCAGCATCTGCTCCCATGTCTCTGTCTTCCCACACACCTGGTTGCTTTGGGTGGTCCTATCTGAAGTTCATAAATCCTATCCCCCTCACTACCCAACGGTGTTGCTTCAGCAATTCTCCTCTTCCTCTTCAACATCAGCAACTTGTTCTCCCCTGCTAGACATAAACATGCTGTCATTTCTTCTATTTAGAAAAAAACCTCCTCTTGTTCCCACTTCTCCCACCAACTATATCCCTCATTTTTGTTCCTCTCTGCAACAGATTTCTTTAAAGAATTCAAATTCAAATTGGGAGAGTCTAAGTTTGCCTTCTCCAATTCCTCTTCTCATGTTTTCTTAAAGCCACCCCAATTAGGCTTGTGCCAATATCCCTTCACTCCATGTTGCTAATTCTGATAGTCAATTCTCAGTCTTCATATTACTTGACCAGGCAACATTTGACACCATTGATCATTTCCTCTTTGATACATTTCTTCACCTGACTTCTGTGATTTCTGACCTCACTGGTTACCTCTTCTCTGTGCTGTTGTAGCTGGATCCTCCAATACTGCCATTCTGTCAGGAAATCCTGCTATCCCTATGCTGTGGACTGAACTGTGTCCCCGTTGCCCCAAATTTATATATGTTGAAGCCCTAACCCCCAAGTGATGGTATTTGGAGATAAGACCTTTGGGTAGGTAATTATGTTTATATGAAGTTATGAGGGTAGGGCCCTCATTATGGCATTAGTGCTTTTATTAGAAGAGACACCAGAGAGCTAATTTCACTCTTTCTCTGCCATATGAAGAGAGCTGTCTGCAAGCCAGAAAGTAAGTCCTCACCAGAATCTGACCTCAAACTTCTAGCCTCCAGAGCTGTAAGAACAGATTTTTTTTTTTTGTTTAAGCCACCAAGTCTGTGATATTTTGTTATGGCAACCCAAGCTGGCTAAGGCACTCCACCCACAAAATATTTCCAGAATTTGATTATTTTTCATCTCCTCCACTGCTGCCGTATCGTGGTCCAAGCCACTATCACCTCTTGCTTGGATTACTGCAAGAGCCTCCTAACTGGTCTCTGCACTTCTACCCTAGCCCTTCTAAAGTCCTTTCTCAATTGGCAGTCAAAATGATCCTTCAAAATGTATTAATAAATCAGATGATGTCTCTCCTTTGCTCAAAACTCTGCGATGGCTCCCCATTTCTCTCAGAGTTAATGGACTACATGGCCCTATACGGGTTAACTCCTATCCCTTCCTGATACCTCTTTGACTTAATCCTACTTCCCCTTTGTTTATTCTATTCCCTTCTCACTTATCTCTTTGCTGTTCCTCAAATATGCCAGATCTGCTCCCAACTTAGGGCCTTTGTACTAGTTATTCCCTCTGCCTGGAACTGTCTTCCTCCAGAGAACCTCATGGCTCATCCTTCATCTTCTTTAAGCCTTTGTGCCAATGCCACCTCCTCACTGAGGCCTACCTTCACCATGCTATTCAGGATTTCCATCTGTTGCCCTTTCCTAGCACTTCTATTCCTCTTTTTCCTACTTGATTATTCTTTTAGACATTATGATTTTCTAACACATTGTTTATTCTATTAATTATTGGTCTCCCCCTTTTGACAATTAGTTCACTGAAGGCTAGATTTTTGTTTGTTTTACTGATATACCTCAAGCACCTACCTAAAACAGCACCTAGTACATATGCACATAGAATATGTAATTGCTGGAAGAATAGTATATACATTAGTGTTTTTATTTCTCTCAATAATTTCTCATGTAATATGTTGCTTGGGACTCTCGTTATCCTGGCAACTCTCTTCTAAACTCATTTGTCATTTAGCTTTCCAGTGTTTATTACCCAGAATGGGGTACAGTATTTAAATAATATCCCAGATATTCACTGAATTGTGCAGAGTAGTACATGATTATTGCCTTTCATAATCAGGACACTGAGCTTCCATTAATATATCCAAAGAGTAAATAAGCTATTTTAAGAGTAAAGTCAAAGAGTTGGTTCATTTTGAGCTTGCAGCAAACCTTCAGAGTTTGATATTTTATAAACTGCTGTTAGGTTTCTCTTCTCTTGATTGCGTGCATAAGATTTGAAACTAAACCTACTACTGTTCAGTGTTATCAAGATGATAAGGTTTACACAGCAGAGATATTTTTTCTGTTCATCACTGGAATCCCAGTATCTAGTATACGCCAGGCAATAATACTTTTTCAAAAAAATTTTTTTCTTGACAGCTTTTAAAATCTGTCTCTCCTTTCTCTACCCTAATGTTCTCAGTTTAACTATAATGTTTCTAGGTGCAAATTTAAAGAAAATTATCCTACTTGGGATTCACTGATTTGTGAATCTGAGGATTATTGTCTTTCATCAGTTCTAAATTTTCTTAGCCATTAACTCTTCCGTGTGTGTGCGTGTGCTTTCTGGAATTCTATTTGATAGATGTTAGACTTTTAAATTCTAACCTCTTTGCTTCTTAACCCTGCTTTTATGTTTTATTTTTCTCCATCTTTCTGTCCTACATGCTGGATAATTTCTTTACATTTATCTTCTAGTTTGCTGTTTCTCTTTTTAGCTATGTCTAACCTGCTGTTAAGTCCACTGCTGTTTTTAATTTGAATAATTATATTTTTAATTTCTGCAGGGGCCTTTGAAAACAGTATGCTGAGAATAGATAGGGCTCAAGGACAGTATCTCCAATTGAACTTTTAATGAACTCCCGTAGGCGCCAAGAAGGCGGGCAGATAAGGAAGAGCATAGAGACAAGGAACTGAGTAGAAGGTTACATCTGGGTAAAGAAAGTTTGTTTTGCATTGTGTTCTTTCTGCTGACGTGGGGTTTATGGAGTATAAATAAAGTGAGGCGGAGGCTCTGAGTGCGGCCGCCATGTTCTCTGTTTGTCTTTGTCTTTTGTGTCTGTTCATTCTCCACCACCCCCGGCACGGACCCCAGTAAATTTCTAAAATTTTTAATTATTTTGCAGATTTGCCTATTTATTATATTGTTCTTTTCTCTCATTTTTGTGCCTATATAATAATGCTTTTGTATTTTTTAATGATTAATAATTTTAATAAAAATCTTGATCCTTTTTTTTCCATTGAAGTCAAGAAAGTAAAATTACAATAAATTATTTTTTGGCATAAATAAAAATTTTGAACTTAAAACAATGTTGTGAGTTTGAATATATCTACTTTCTAATACTTTTTTTTAAATTATACTTTAAGTTCTAGGGTACATGTGCATAACGTGCAGGTTTGTTACATATGTATACTTGTGCCATGTTGGTGTGCTGCACCCATCAACTCATCAGCACCCATCAACTCGTCATTTACATCAGGTATAACTCCCAATACAATCCCTCCCCCCTCCCCCCTCCCCATGATAGGCCCCGGTGTGTGATGTTCCCCTTCCCGAGTCCAAGTGATCTCATTGTTCAGTTCCCACCTATGAGTGAGAACATGCGGAGTTTGGTTTTCTGTTCTTGCGATAGTTTGCTGAGAATGATGGTTTCCAGCTGCATCCATGTCCCTACAAAGGACACAGACTCATTCTAATACTTTTCAACCACTTTAATATTCTTGAAAAAAAAATTCATGTACATAGGCACACACATTTTTTCTTTTGGCCCAGGCTACAATATGGTTTGACATGAAATTATAAAACTCTGTCTTCATTTAAATTTTTGATATTTTGTTTATCATGCATTTTTTGCATCAATTTTGATTTAAAAATATTTAATTAAAATATTATTTACCTTGATTGCTGAGCTTTTTGACATCTCTCTTCTTTTTTTTTACCTGAGAATGTGTCACTTATCTCACTGTGGTCTCCATCTTGACTATTTTGTATATTTGATAATTTCAAAGGCCCAAAGTCCTTGAAGATCTAATTCTGCTACTTCTCATTTACAATATCATGTTTACATAAGAGTTTTTCAGTTTTAGGTTATGCATTCATTTTGGTGTGTCTCTGTCAGGTCTTTGCAGTGTCTCTATGAAGTGTATATCATTTGTAATGCTTTATATGAAGGGTACATCCTAGAGCATTTATATTTACTTTTTCTAAGTACCCAAAGACAGCACCTACTTTGAATTACTTTAATTAAAATTTTTCTTTGGGGTTCCTGGATCACATAAGTAACATAAATATGACACTCAGATCCATGGGAGGTTAGACTGTGGTTGTGAATTCTTAGGAAAAAGTCTCTATTTTTTTCCCACCTGGATCTTAGAGTGAGACTCAGGAGTTCTCTGATTGTTGTTGGTGAAGGAATTTTTCTGTTTCCCCTGTCAATGAGATGTAGCTCTTATAGGGTATTGGTTTTATTGGCGAAAAGTGTCTATGTCCTAAGTCATCACCCACAGATAGTCTAAGGTAACATCCTGACGTTGGGAGATTCTCAGTATCCAAGCTGATTTGATTCTGAAACTGTAGCTGTTTCTTAGGCAACCATAGCTTCAACATTAGATTACCATTCTGCTTTCTAGCTCCTTTTCATTTTTTTGTTTTGTTTTGTTTTGTTTTTTGAGATGGAGTCTCATCCTGTCGCCCAGGCTGGAGTGCAATGGTGCAATCTTGGCTCACTGCAACCTCCACCTCCTAGGTTCAAGCAATTCTCCTGTCTCAGCCTCCTGAGTAGCTGGTATTACAGGCACGTGCCACCACGCCCAGGTAGTTTTTTGTATCTTTAGTAGAGATGGGGTTTCACCATGTTGGCCAGGCTGTTCTCAAACTCCTGACATCATGATCCACCTGCCTTGGCCTCCCAAAGTGCTGGGATTACAGGTGTAAGCCACCGCGCTGGACAGCTCCTTTTCTTAAACCAACCAACTAACCCCTGGAGTGTTTTCTTAGTTTCTTTCAAGTTTAACTACATATTTAAAGATATTTTTGGTCTTTATTATTAAAAATTTCTACATCAAGAGGTTTTTTTTTTTTCCCTTAATTTTTTTTATTGTTTTTTGAGATGGAGTCTCTCTCTGTCACCCAGGCTGAAATGCAGTGGTACGATCTCGGCTCACTGCAACCTCTGCCTCCTGGGTTCAAGCAATTCTCCTGCCTCACCCTCCTGAGTAGCTGTGATTACAGGTGTGAGCCACTGTGCCCAGCTGAAGAGGTTTTTAATAGTATTTATTTGGTTACATTGTTAGAAACAAAAGTTTTCTTTAGTCTTGAGTTGATTCTTCTCTCCTTTCTTATCTCAGATTTAAGCAGACAGATTAAAAGCAAGATGGAGTATTATGAATTTCTTTGTAAAATTTATTAACATTCCATAATATCTCTCTGTATCTACTTTTTTAGATGTTGATTAATTTGGGGTTCCAGTTTTCATAGGTTAGTAGTACCTTTTTATATATTTTTAAATCAACTTTAGCAAATATTACCTAGTTTGCAGTATTCTTGGAATTATCTTCATCTTACAAATGGGGAACTAAGGTTGGCTAGATGAGGAAGTCATTCAACTGTGAAACAGAGAATGAGGAGGTAAATCCACATTTTTCAGTCTACATCTAATCCTCTTTATCCTATTTCACAATTTATTTGTTTATTAAGTTAATTTTTAATTTTATGGTTATATTGTAGGCATATATGTTTATGGGGTACATGTGATATTTTGATACAGGCATACAGTGTGTAATAATTACATTAGTTTAATTGGGTTATCTACCACGTCAGGCACTTATTATTTATTTGTGTTAGGAACATTCCAATTCCACCCTTTTAGTTACTGTAAAATATACAATAAATTATTGTTGACTGTAGTCACTCTGTTGTGCCATCAAATATTAGATATTATTCTATTGAACTATATTTTTGCATTCATTTATCATCCACACTTTTTGCCCTGTTCACCAATACCCTCCCAGCCTCTGGTAACCATCATTATACCTTCTATCTTCATGAGTTCAATTGTTTTATTTTTAGCTTCAACATATGAGTGAGAACATGCAAAATTTGTCTTTCTGCGCTTGGCTTATTTCACTGAACATAATGTCTTCCAGTTCCATCCATGTTGTTGCAAATGACAGGATTTCATTCTCTTTCATGAGTGAATAATATTTTATTGTATATATGTACCATATTTTCTATACTCATTCATCTGTTGATGGACACTTTGGTTGGTTCCAAATCTTCGTTATTGTGAATAGAGCTGCAAGAAACATGGTAGTACAGATACATCTTCAATATACTGATTTCCTTTCTTTTGGGTATATACCCAGCAGTGAGATTGCTGGATTGTATAGTAGTTCTATTTTTAGATTTCTGAAGAACCTCCATACTCTTCTCCATAGTGGTTGTACTAATTTACATTCCCACCAACAGTGTATGAGGGTTCCCCTTTCTCCACATCTTCGCCAACATTCATTACTGCCTGTCTTTTGGATAAAAGGCATTTTAACTGGGTTGAGATGATATCTCATTGTAAGTTTGATTCACCTCTTTCTGATGATTAATGATATTGAGTATGTTTTCATATACCTGTTTGCTATTTGTATATCTTCTTTTGAGAAATGTCTGTTTAGAAATTTTGCACATTTTAAAATCAGATTATTAGATTTTTTTTCCTGTTGAGTTGAGTTCCTTATATAGCCTGGTTATTAATCCCTTGTAAGACAGATAGTTTGCAAATATTTTCTCCCATTCTGTGGGCTGTCTCTTTACCTTGTTGATTGTATCTTTTGCTTTGCAGAAGCTTTTTAATTTGATGTGATCCCATTTGTCCATTTTCACTTTGGTTGCCTGTGCTTTTGAGGTACTACTCAAGAAATCTTTGCCCAGACCAATGTTCTGGAGAGTTTCCTCAGTGTTTTAGTAGTTTCATAGTTTGAAGTCTTAGATTTAAGTCTTTAATTCATTTTGATTTGATTTTTGTGTATGGTGATGTTGCAGGACTTTTTTTTAGTTCAGCTAAAGACGGGACCCTTGTCACACGGCCACAAAAATTTAGGCTCACAGACACTTTAAAGGGTGCGTAAGGCAAGGTTTTATTGGGTGAAAAGGGAAAAGAAGGAAAACAGAGACCCTCTGCAAAGCCAGAGTCCCTGCTGGTATGCTTCCTACCTGGCAGTTTGAATCTCAGGTTCCACACAGGAAGAGGTGGGGCCGGCTCCTCCCCACTGCAAACTGCAGGAACTTTGGAGGCTCCCCCCCAGTGAGCCTTCCTCCTGGCTTGCAGGTCATGGGAGGTTCTGTCGGGGAGCTCTTCCCACCTGGTTGTCTCAGTGAGAGATAGGAGTCTACTTTGATTGTTTGGCATGTGGATATCCAGTTTTACCAGCATGATGTATTGAACAGACTCTTTCTCCTATGTATATACTTGGAAACTTTGTTGAAAGTGAGTTCACTGTAGATGCATAGATTTATTTCTGGGTTCTCTATTCTGTTCCATTGGTCTATGTGTTTTTTTTTTTTTTTTTTGCCAGTACTATGCTGTTTTGGTTGTTATAGCTCTGTACTATAATTTGAATTCAGGTAATGTGATTCTTTCACTTTTGTTCTTTTGGCTCGGGATGGCTTTGAGTAGTCTGGGTCTTTTGCTGTTCTACATAAATTTTGAGGTTTTTTTTCTATTTCTGTGAGGAATGTCATTGGTATTTTGATAAGAATTGCATTGAATCTGTATATTGCTTTGGGTAGTATGGACATTTTAACAATATTGATTCTTCCAAATGAACATGGAATATCTTTCCAATTTTTTGTGTCCTCTTCAATTTCTTTCATCATTTTAAAAATAGCTTTCACTTCTTTGGTTAAGTTTGTTCTTATGTATTGTATTTTATTTGCAGCTATTGAAAATGGGTTTTCCTTTTCAGATTGCTTGCTCTTAGCATATAGAAATGCTACTAAATTTTGTATGTTGATTTTGTTTCATGGCAACTTTACTGAATTTATCAGTTCTAACAGTTTTTTAGTGTTGTCTTTAGGTAATTCTAAATAAAAATTATTTGCAAAAAAGGATAATTCGACTTTCTCTATTCCAATTTGGATGCTCGTTATATTTTTCTGTTGTGTGATTGCTCTAGCTAGGACTTCCAGTACTTTCACGTGGTACAAGTGAGCATCCTTGTCTTGTTCTAGAGCATAGAGGAAAAGCTTTTAGTTTTTGCCCATTCAGTATGATACTTGCTGTGGATCTGTCCACAGCTATGTGTGTTGAAATATTTTCCTTCTACTCCCAGGTTTTTTAGGGTTTTTATCATAAAGGGAGGTTAAATTTTATTGGATGTCTTTTCAGCATCAATAGAAACAATCATATGGTTTTTGTCCTTCATTTTGTTGATGTGATTGATTAATATGATCTGTTGATATCAATGTTGATTGATTTGTGTATGTTGAACCATTCTTGCATCTCTGGGATAAACCCCACATGGTTATGATAAATGATTTTTTCATTTGTTGTTAAATTCAGTTTAGTAGTGCTTTGTTGAGGATTTTTGCATAGATGTTCATTAGAGATACTGGCCTGTAGTTTGTGTGTGTGTGTGTGTGTGTGTGTGTGTGTGTGTTTGTGTTTTTGTCCTGTTTTAGTATCAGGGTAATATTGGTCTTGTAGAATGTGTTTGGAAGTATTTCTTCCTCTTCTAGTTTTTGGAATACTTTGAACAGGATTGGTGTTTGTTTTTCTTGAACTGTTCCTTAAAGTTCAGCAGTGAAGCCATCAGGTCCTACGCTTTTCTTCGATGGGAAACTTTTTATTATATCTTTGATCTCATTTCTTGTTATTGGTCTATTTGGGTTTTGGATTTCTCCATGGTTCAATTTTGGTAGGTTGTATGTGTCTAGGCATTTATCCATTTCTTCTAAGTTTTCCGATTTCTTGGCATATAGTTGCTCATAGTCTCTAATGATCCCTTGAATTTCTGTGGTATCAGTTGTAATGTCTCACTTTTCTTCTCTGATTTTATTTTGGCATTCCCTCTTTTTTTCTTAGTCCAGCTAAAGGTGTGTCAATTTTGTTTACCTTTTCATAAAACCAACTTTTTGTTTTGTTGATCTTTTATATTCTCTTTTTCTTTGTTTTAATTTCACTTATTTCTGCTTGGATCTTTATTTTTTCTGTTTTCTACTGATTGTGGCTTTGATTAATTCTTGCTTTTCTAGTTCTTTCAGATACATCATTAGGTTGTTTATTTGAAGATTTTCTACTTTTTTGATGTAGGTGCTTATTGCTATAATCTTTTCTCTCAGTATTTCCTTTGCTGTATCCCACAGGTTTTTTTGTGTTTTCATTTTCATTTGTTTAAAGAAATTTTTGAATTTTCTTCTTAATTTCTTCATTGACCCACTGGTCATTAAGGAGCATGCTGTTCAATTTCTGTGTGTTTGTATCATTTCCAGAGTTCCTCTTGTTATTGATTTCTAGTTTTATTCCACTGTTATCAGAGAAGATATTTGATGTGATTTCAATGTTTTTGAAATTTTTAAGACTTGTTTTTTGGCCTAATATATGGTCTGTCCTTAAGAATGATCCTTGTGCTGAGGAGAAAAATATATATTCTGCAGGTATTGGATGAAATGTTTTGTAAATATCTATTAGGTTCATTTGGTCTATAGTGCACATTAAGTCTCGTGCTTCTGTGACGATTTTCCATTTGGATGATCTTTCCAGTGCTAAAAGTAGGAAGCTGAGGTCCCCAGCTTCCCTAGCTATTATTATATTAGTGCTCTCTTTAGCTATTTAGGATTTATCTCTTTAGGGTTTATTTCTCTCTTTAGCTCTAATAATATTTGCTTTATATATCTGGGTGCTCCAGGGTTGAGTGCATATATATTGATAATTGTTACTTTATCCTCTTGCTGAATTCACCCCTATATCATTATATAATGACTTTCTTTGTCTCTTTTTATAGTTTTTGTCTTAAAATCTATTTTGTCTGATGTAAATATAGCTACTCCTGCTCTTTTTTGGTTTCCATTTGCATGGAATATCTTTTTCCATCCTTTTATTTTCCCTCTGTGTGTGTCTTTATAGGTGAAATGTCTTCTTGTAGGCAGCATGAGGCTGGGTCTTGCTTTTTTTAAAAATCTATTCAGCCACTCTGTGTCTTTTTATTGGAGAGTCTAGTCTATTTACATTCAATTTTATTATTGATAAATAAGGACTTTCTACTTCCATTTTGTTATTTGTTTTCTTATTATTTTGTGGTCTTCTCTTCCTTCCTTCCTTTCTGTCTTCCTTTGAGTAAAAGTGATTTTGTCTGGTGGTATGTTTTAATTTCTTACTTTTAATTTTTTGTGCATCTGTTTTGATTTTTGGATTTCAGGTTATCATGAAACTTGCAGATAACATCTTATAATTTGTTATTTTAAACAGATGACAACTTAATTCTGATCACAAACAACAGCAAGCAAACAAATAGCTAAGAGAAAACTAATAAAAACTGTACACTTTAACTCCACCACCCCACTTTTAAATTTTTTGTTGTTTCTGTTTATATTTTTTATACTTCTAACTTTTAAAAAGTTGTTGTAGTTATTATTTTTGATAGGTTTGTGTTTTAGTCTTCTTCCTCAAGATATGAGTGGTTTACATACCACAATTACAGTGTTAAGAGTATCTTATTTGTCTGTGTACTTACTATAACCAATGAGTTTTGTACCTTCAGTGATTTCTTATTGCTTGTTATTGTCCTGACTGAGGGCAACAGGGGCCATCCCTCATCTCTTCAGAATGGGACCTGCCTGTCCATCGGGAGTAACCGACCCATGCTTAACTGCTGTTCATATGGAAACTCTTCTCCACTTCTCATAGTGGTGTTTATTATCTGTATGGTCCTTTTAAAGTCTGATCTCTTCAGAGAGCCTGATGAAGCTGTATTGGTTTGTGTATATGTGAGGCAAGAAGTACTGGTTAATTATGCACGATCCATTGCCAGCCTCCACCATTCTTGTTTGCTCTCATTATACAGGCAGGAAAATTCAGCCTCTTTTGAAGCTAGGGATAGCTATGTGACCTTTCTCTAGTCAACAAAGCTTAAGG
This sequence comes from Theropithecus gelada, assembly GCF_003255815.1. Taxonomy (NCBI): domain Eukaryota; kingdom Metazoa; phylum Chordata; class Mammalia; order Primates; family Cercopithecidae; genus Theropithecus; species Theropithecus gelada. Next base: position 143,156,534 of record NC_037668.1, read on the forward strand.
GGACTTCTGCTGGTTGACTTCTGGGAAAGGTGTTTTATCTTCAGCACAGTGAAGGAGGATCACAGAAGGTTTTTCCCTTGTGCTGATCTGGCCAGTTCCCTGCTTCCTGCCTTTGGTTGTGTGAGGATGTGATATTTGGAGCTATGACAACCATCTTATGATGTTAAGTCAAGCTCAAAAGAATCACACATACACCAACCCAGTGTCCTTGTGTGGAGCTTGTGAGCCAGCCGTGGCATCAGTCATCTGCAGACTTCTTATGCAAATTATAAATCTCCTTTGGTTTAAGTCATTTTTAGCTAGTCTTTATGTGATTTACAGCTAAATGCATATAAATGGATATGTTTCCCTTTTCCTTTTTTCTTTATTTTTTTTATTATTATAGATTGTATAATCAGAATTTGTTTTTTTGAAAAGTAACTTTTAAAAATATATTTTCAGTTATAAAACTTTATCCATTATTTCTCTTAAATTTCTCTTCTAGAGCTTAGGAAACTTGTAGGTCCATCAGTAAATAAATTGAGTACCTTTTCTATATCAGGTATTGTGTGAGAAATTGGAGAAAAAGCAATGAACAAGATCAATTATTTGCTGTCTTGTAATCTAATGGGGGAAATATTTGCCTGCCTTTGATTTATTTTGCTATTATAAACTCTCAGGTGGTAAGGCTTACTTTTCTTAATTTTCTTGCCACTTCTGCATTCTTTACCTGTTTTTCCTTTTGATCAAAATGAAGCCAGAGTCATAGCCCCCATCATTGCTGCTTCTGCCTTTGGAGAGATGAAATGATCAGTAAGACAAATGTGGAACTGATCATTCATACTCCATCTGCACTGCTCGGTGGGACAGATGGTGTCATGTGGCTCAGGAACTGTCCTGAAATGAAAGTACCAGCACTCTTTCACCCAGTTTCCTTCATGTCCTTCATGTCAGAAGTTCAGAAGATTAGAGAAGCCCTCCTACCATGCTTGGAACCTATTTAGCCTGTTATCTTTCATCACTTGGATTGCTTTCTCCAAGAGAAACCAGATATTCTTTAAAAAAAAAAAAAAAGAAAACAAACAACCCCCTCTCCAAAGACCTAAAACATATTTAATTTGCACATTAAAATGCTTATGCAGTTATTTGTGTGGCAACCACATTTCCTTAAATCAGTGCTGTGGCTGTAGAGTCAACAAGGCAGAAACAGATAGCGTGGGTTTCTCTTGAAATGTACTGATGAAGAGAAAGAACTAACCTGGTTCTTTCTCATTTAGATTATTCACACAAGTGAGGGACCCTGAGCTCCATGATGTGCAAAACAGGTCCATTCTGGGCTATGATCTCTGGTACTTGTGCAGTGTTTGATGGAACAACAACCTGTACTTGTCCAGAACACTCTGGCAGATGACCCATCTGTTTATCCACCTGCCAGCATCCCATGTGCTCTCATTTACCCATCTCACTTCTTCTGGCTCCTTCCAAATGGCCTATGCCAGAGGGTTTGTGATAGTTCTAATTTATCTCTCTCTTACTTCTAATTTTCTGTCCTACCCAGCTCTGTTCCTTCCTTACTCCAGGAAAGGAGCTTTTTTCTATGTGGCAGTTCATGGGAGAAGTGATGACCCTTAACTGAAAGTCAGAGTCCTAGACCAAATTTATTCTCAAATTCAAATGTGTGCCTCTCTTGCAAGCAAAGCCAAAGGTGGGTAGAGGAAAACAAAGGAGCAATTCTGTAGAAATACACTGACAGCCAAGAGGAAAGGAGTTCTGCATATTCAACCTGTAAAGCACCTTACAGTTTATGCAACCTTAGTATGCACAAAATCATGTAATTTTCACAACAGTCCTGAGAGGCATGTTTGATCATTCCAGGAGGAAACCAAGCCTTTGAACCTGGAGGTAGACAGTTGGCTGCAAACCTGGGTTTTGGGTCCCAGGCCCTGGGCACTTTCCAGCACCCCCACCCCATCTCTTGCATTGCTTCTTGCTCCTGCTTTCCAACTCTGTGTGGCTGGGTCTGAGCCAGCCTAGCAGAGATGTCCCCAGCCTTGTGGTCCCATTGTCCCCTCTCACTTGGCAATACCTCGGAGCTGGATGAGGCAGCCTTCAGGTGCCAAAGAAGCTGCCCTAGCAAAATCTCAGTGACTGGAGAGTCTGTCCTCATTTTCATTTTTATTAAAATCCTCACTTGGCCGGACGTGGTGGTTCATGCCTGTAATCTCAGCACTTTGGGAGGCTGAGGTAGGTGGATCGTGAGGTTAGGAGTTTAAGACCAGTCTGGCCAGCATGATGAAACCCCCCTCTTTACTAAAAATACAAAAATTACCTGGGCATGGTGGCACGCGTCTGTAATCCCAGCTACTCAAGAGGCTGAGACAGGAGAATCGCTTGAACCCGGGAGGCGGAGGTTGCAGTGAGCTGAGATCGCACCACTGCACTCCAGCCTGGGCGACACAGCGAGACTTCGGGAAAAAAAAAAATCCTCACTTACCTGTATGTTGCTATTTTTTGAAACATACTTTTCTCTGTTTCAAGCAAGAAAACAGCTTCAGGTTCAAGTAATTCACTCTCCTCTTCTTGTATTTCCACATTCACTGTCTGTTGACTTCCAGCTCCTTTATTCACTGTCTTCTGCACACAACATGCCCTCTTTGATTTAAATACATTGTTCATGTCACCCCACAGTGCTCCTTCCAATCTCTAGTTGAACCGTCTCCTTTCTCTCTTTCATTGCCTTTATTTGATTGGAAATTTCCTGAAGCCTGGAACTCAACCTTAGTAATTAATGTATTTATTCATTACACATATCGTTCAGGTTTTAGAGAGCCAATAAATCTCATCTGTCTTCCTCTTGTGTCTTTAAAGCCCATTGAAAGGTAGACTTGGAAGTCAGAGAGACGGAGATAAAAGTATCCCTCTTATTATTGAAAAACCTGTTGGGAAAACATAGCTTTGGGTCTGTGGCAAAGTGTCTTTACTCTCATATTAAGTGAAATAAGCAGGTCACACGAGGACAAATCTGCATGATATTACTTATCTAAGGTGTCTAGAATAATCTAACTCATAGAAGCAGGGAGTAAAATGGTGGTTACTGGGGGGTTGGAGGGCGAGGGAATAAAGAGCTATTGTTCAAGGGGTATAAAGTGGCAGTTATGCAAGATGAGTAAGTTCTAGAGATCTGCTGTGCAATATAGTGCCTATATTTAACAGTATTCTAGTTTGCACTTAAAAATCTGTTAAGAGGGTAGATCTCATGTTAGTGCCTTTAAAACAAAAAACCAAGGAAACCTTTGGAGGTAATGGATCTGTTTATTCCCTTGATTGTAGTGTTGGTTTCATAGGTGCATGCGTATGTCCAAACTCGTTAAACTGTATACATTAAATATGTACAGTTTTTAATGTATCAATTATATCCCAATAAAGCTATTTAAAGAAACAGAAAGAAGAAAGACTTACCTACCCAGATGTGGACACAACAGGACCTTCATAGGCCTCCCTAATAGGGCAGATTCCTTACTGCCAGGCAGAATGGGCTGTAAGGCAAGCTTACTAAAGGTAGACTTGCTCAGAGAACAAAGCCCAGGGCAGGCTCAGTTTATTCTTCTAGAGAAGCCGGCTACATTACACCAGTGGAACTCTCTCTGTGTGGGAACTTGAGGTCAGAGAACCCGAGGTTCTCCCAACACAAATTATTATATAATGTACAGATGTTTACTGAGCTAGGATGTGATTATAGAGGCTAGAAATACAAAATTGAATAAGACATTGTTGTACCCCTCTTTAATATCTCAGCCTATTGGGGGAGACAGAAAATAAATAATTTATTGTAGGATTATGTGACGAGTGCTATGAAAGATGAATCAAGAGAAGTGTCTTTCACATCTAAATCTTAAAGGAGATGCTGCTTGAGCTGAACTTCAAAAGTATAGTAGGATTTGACCAGACGAAGGAGTGGGAAAAGAACATCTGGGTGTAGGAGAAGCAGATGCAAAGCCATGAGGTGGGAGCCACAAATGGTCACCTGGGGGACTGTTAATAGTTCAGGATGGCCACAGAGGGGCAGGTGTGTGGGTGTATGTGTGTGACTGTGTGTATATGTACAAATGTGTGTGATGGGGAGGTGGAGTAAGTGAGAGTGATAGGAGATGGGTTGAACAGTAAGGCAGGAACTAGACCAGGAAAGGCCTTGTCTGCTTTAAGAATCTGACCGTGGGGAGTGGCTGAGAGATTTTAAACAGAGAAAGGATAGGATCAGGTCTGCATTTTAGAAAGAGACCCACAATGCAATATGTAGGGCCAGCTGAGAGACTTGAACCCAAGTTTGAAGACTGCTGTAATAATCCAGTTGAGAGATGATGAGAATTGGCTCTCATGAGATTATAGGAACTAAGACTGGGATGGTAAGAATGGAGAGGAGGGGTAAAATGCAGAAATAGTAAGGAGAGGGAAGAACCACCATTCTTGCATACAGTGGTCACTCAGTAAATGAGATTAGGGAAATGGAATGAAACCTCCCAAACCCTGTTCTTCGGGTGGTCTACGTGATGGTTCCCACACACTGAGTCCTCATGCTGGTGCTGCTGAATGCCCTGGGCTTGTGAGAGCTCCCTGTGGGTTTGGAGAGTCTGCACTCTTGACTAACCTCCCTTTGCTATTAGATTGCAGCATAGGGTAGTAGTGAAGACCATTGGATTTAGGTCCATCTCTTCCACTTACAACCTCTGGGATCTTTGGCAAGTTACTTAAGCTCTCTGTAGCACAGATACCCATATTGCACTGTGGGTATCTTTCTAAAATGTAGATCTGATCCTATCCTTTCTCTGCTTAAAACTTCTCCCCGCCTGGTCAAATTCTTAAAGCAGACAAGGCCCTTCCTGGTCTAGTTTCTGCCTTACTGATCAACCCATCTCCTATCACTCTCACTTACTCCACCTCCCCATCACACACACGTACACATATACACAATAAATAGAGACATAAAAGGAGAAATAATAACATTAATAATGCCTACTTCATAGGATTTTTGTGAGGATAAACTAAAACCAAGCACAGTGCCTGACACTTGTGCTCGGTCAATGTCCACTGTAACTACTCCCAGTTTAATTCAGGCACCGCGACCCCTCCCCCAGTTGGCTCTTCAGAGGCCTTGCTCCATTGGTGGTCCTTGTCCCTGTTGGGCTTGCATCCTTTCCAGCAGAGTCTGGAAAGAAGACAGGGCTCATTGTCCACTGATGCCATTTCTCTGCACATGAGGGAGGCTGAACATCTCATGGCGTCTTTTATAAATGCAAACCCATCCTGATGACAGACACAAATAATAAAATAATAATAAAAAGAAGGAATACAAACAAGACTTGAAAAATTCAAGTGAAGTTTGAGTGCCACATTGATATTTTAAACATTGCCAAGCTAAATAAAATAAATTGAGAAGTGCTGTCTAGGCACAGTGTCAAGTGTTACAGTGAAGAGGGAGCAATTTGGAAAGACACTCCTAGAATGGATAAGCAGAGACATGTTACCTCAGAGCTGCCACCACCAGACCCTTTGCTCAGAGTTAGTCCCCCATGATGGATGAGGAGAGGGTCGTGAAAGGCGAGAAGGATAAATTATTTTCAGATTCATCATGCTTTGCCTTTTCTGTTGATAAAGGCATTATATGGTCATTTTAGAAAAATTGGAAAATGCAGAAACATAAAACTAAAATATAGCTTGCCTCCATGCAAGTATATATGTCCTCCATGCAGAGAAAAGTACAGTTAATATGAGCAGTTTTGGTGATTTTCCTGAGATAAATCCTTTATTTGTGTACCTCCTTCCATGCTCCAGTAACACAGGCAAGACTATCTTTCTTGGGGACAGCAACACAAGGTTTGTTTTTCCTGGGACACCTTCTCCCTCCTGACTCCCTTTCCTCAGCTCCACCTTCCTGCCCATCGCAGCTCTGACATCACCTACTGCAGCAAGACTTTCTCAAACTCCACCCATGCAAGGGATTCTGGTGCTTCTCTGGGCTTCTGTGATACCTTGTGTCTATCTCTAGCATTGCACTTATTGTATAACCTGTTTAGATATCTGTGTATTCCATTGGACTGGCTGTTTTGTGTATTACTCATTTTTGTTTTCTTGACACCTGGAATAATGCCTACTGCACAGTAGATGCTCAGTATCTAGATTTTTTTTTAAGTGTATGAGCCAATAAGCTTAGGAGAGATATCAGACTTGTTTTGTAAGGCTTTAAGGATTAAAACTAGGACTAGTGGTTAGAGGCTATGGTGTGACAAATTTTCTTTCAATGGAAGACAAAATTTGAGTGAATGAAAACGGAATGGGCTACCTCAGGAGCTAACAAGGTCCTGGTTACTGAAAGCATGTAAATGTAGGCTGGGCAACCTCTGATTCTGTAGAATACTGTCAGTCTCTAGATTAATTAGTGTTGATCTGGAAGACTCTCCAGGTTCATTCAGCATTTAGATCCCATAGTCCTACATTGCAGAAGTCATGAAGTAATGTAATTTGTGATTAGAAATTCCAAGTTGGTAGTCTTGACTAAGGTCTGGCCCTTCAGTGCTCATAGATAAAATGAGAGTTCTCACTTCTATTTTTATGTAGCTTTGAGTAATTATACAAATATACTTTTAACTGCTTTTTTTCAATTCTCAAGTCACACAGCTTCGTACCTCAAGAAGTCACAGCTGCCACAGAACCATAGACTTATTCCATCAAAAATGGGCTCTGAAACCAAGTGCCAGCAAATAATGGGCTCTGAAAGTGCCAGCAGACACAAAATGGTGGCCTTCTCCTGTGTTCTTTTAGCTTCTATCTGCTTTGTTTCCTTCAAATATGTAGCCTCCCTAGAGTTCGCAAGATACCTTACCTGTCATGAATGCTCTTTCCTGGTTCTCAAGTAGGGCTGGATTGATCACCTTACAGGTGGAACTTGTTCCCTCTGTCCTTCTAAGTCTGAGATAAGTGAGAAAATGCAGGAAAGCATCTACCTATAACAGCACCTAGTACTTGGTAGGTGCTACATTTGAGCGAGGTCCTTCTCCACTTATGTTCCCTATCTAAGACCTCTCTTAGTGCCCCTTCTCCTGACGTGGCTCCTCTCCAGCCCCATAGGCAGTTACAGTAGAGCCTGAGCCACACAGGCCTATCACTGCTGCAAAGCCCACTTTCTCATCCCAGCTTATTCCTCCTTCACCCTTCTCCTCTAGGTGAAGGTCCTGCTCTCTTCTCTTTGCGTAGCTGCCACCATATACTGAGTGGATATGTCTCATGGAGTTCTTTCTCTAGGTAGGACCTGTGTCCCACAATTCTTTGACATCTCTGAACACAGCCCATGGGCCACTTTTCTTTTGCAGGTCCCACTGCTAATCACCACAGCAAAGTGGCCAAGAACTAAGGGAAATTTGGAGAAGATACTTCTATCTAACAAGGTTAAGCAGGACTCATAGCACTTTCCGTTAGACCATTAGGGGATATAAAACAAGGCTACTGCTCTCTTTTTCAGAGATTCCTTTTAACTCCTATCTCATCAGACCTGAAGGAAATCTCTGTCCCCTCATTGATCTCTCCTTTAATTCTTTGGCAATAGGCTTCTTTGAACCTGTGCTATGAAACACTATTAGTAATTTGAGTAATTTGCCTTTCCAAGCCCAACTGGGCTGTAAACTGCTTACAAGAGAGCATGTGGCACATGAGAAGTGCTCAAGAAATTGTTGTGTTTTTTAGTGTCTTACTCAGTTCTATTTTCCTGACACCAAGAATAATGCCTAGCACATAGTAGGTGTTCAATAGATATTTGTTAAATAAATAACTTACTGATTGGAAGAACGATCAGGGTTCCCAGGCTTTAGACTTAAATTTTAGCAAGGAGAATTGTCAAAAAATATAAAATTTGTCAACTTGGATAAATTTATGTAAATTTATGTGACAAGAGAAGAGAGGAGTATCAAAGAAAAGAGAATTTAGAAGTGTCAGGGAGGGGCGGGGATGGGCAGGAGAATGGAAATGGAAAACCCAGGCCTTTGGATCTTCCTAACCTCTAAGGATCTGACATCTGAGAAAGCAAAATGTAGCATAGCGGGACTTTTGCCCCTTGTCTTAGCCCTCCATCCTTGGGGCCAAATGAGGCCATCCTCAGAACCTTCCTCCTGTACCATTCATTTGGGGCCCATGCAGCTACCCACTGTTGGATCTCAGAACTTTCCTAGGTCATCCTCTTTGTGACTATATTCTAAAAATACTTAGTTTCTCACTTTTACAATATAGCTTAAAGCTTGCTGTGTAAAGTATTGTTTTATTTTAAAATCTTGCTTAACATTTCATCATTTCTTTTCTGTCTTATGTTTTGGATAGATAATATGTACAATGGCACATGGTGGTAACAAAAAATAAATCTCATTTGTCTCGCTTTCTTCCAGTGTCTGAGTTCTCATTTCTGGAGGCAATTACCATTATCAGATATTTATATCTCCTTCCAGAGATTTGGGTATATAAACCTGTTTTTTTCTTATAGAAGTAGTAGCATGATATTAGTTTTACATCTTGCCTAAAAATAGTTACAAATACATATCTTAGAGTTCTATATTGGTTTGTATAATGCAGTCATGTCCTTTTTAGTGACTCTATAATATTCCATATTGTGGAAGCTCTTGAATTGGTTTAACCAGCCCCTTTATTGAGTCCTTGAAGTTTAGTTTTTGTCCAGTCTTTTTCTGTTATAGACAATGCAATAATTCACATCTCTGTGCATATGTCTTGCACATGAATAAGTATACTTAGAGGTAGAATAAATTCCTATAAATGGAATTGACCTATGAAAGGGTATATTCAGTTTATATTTTGCTAATAGTATTAGTATATATTTGCTAATAGTATTAGTAATTTATCAGTATTAGGAATAGCAGCAATGATTCGCTCAGTGGCTTACTATTTTGATCACTATTTAGGCATTTTGCATGTTCTATATCTTATTCATTCCTCATTACATTGAAGGAGGTATTGTTACCATCTCTATTTTACACAAGAGCCAACAGGCTAGAAAGGTCAAGTAACACAGTGAGTGGCAGATCTTAGGTTCAGTTGTCACATGCGATAGGGTTCTGGATAGCTTATGGCTCTAAACAGCATTCTTGCTCCTCAAACTGGCTGGACCATCAGAGAATGAGAAGAACACATGCTTCATATAGAAACAGAAGCACATGCTCACACCCATACTCTTTTCTTGGCTTCGATTTAGAACTAGCTAATAGACCCTTTTGAAGACCCCTGCAGAGTAACTTCATAAGTTCTTTTCCTAGAAAACACCAGAAATACCAAAGAGACAGTTTTTAGGATGATAAAGGCATCTCCTTTTGGTTAGTCAAAACATGAGGACTGGTACAGCCAACTTGAAAAATGAGAATTTGACCTCAGAATGAATAATCTGTCAATGTTTCTCATTCATTCATGGCCACTGAAAGCTACTGTACCCTGAAAGATAAATAATGCCTTTGCCCTTTACTGGTAGGCCTGTTGGTCTAATCCACCAGACCAAAGCTATTTTGAATCCACAAATGAATCATATGATCAGATTAGACCCTTTCCTCTGCCACTCATGGTGAAGGCTTTTATCTCCCCCCTTTATGCTGAGAAAGGACAAAACCATGACATTTTCGGAGTACTTAGTCACTTGAATCTGAGCTGACCTAACAGTGAAAAAAGCTAGTTCTGGACATAAGTGAACCTCAGGGCTTTCTCATACATTATCTACCTTTATGGTTGTCTTTTTAAAATTAGGACTAGAAAAGAGATACACAATTTACCATCTTAACCATTTTTAAGTGTGTACTTCATTTACATTGAATACATTCACATTGTGAAAACACCTCCAATGTTCTCTTTTTCAATGGCAGACCCTGCAGAGTTGTTGACAGATGCCCTCTCTACTTTCTTGAACCCATTTTTCCTCTACCCCCGGTCAGTATTTTATCCCCACCATTTCTTTACAGCGTCACCAGCATGCCACCAGTCATATAACCTTCTTTGGTTACTTACAGGCACATATCACAAACTGCAATTAACATGCATTTATTTGTTTTCTTGTTTATTACTTTTCCTCCCCATTAAATATCAGCTCATGAGTCCAGGCCCCTTGTCTGTTTTGTTCATCCTGAGGCCTGGTGCACATCATGGCCTTCATTTCATATTTGTGAAATAAAATAAGGCATTACACCAACTTTTTATTTTTATACACTTTGAAATCAATGTGGGGTTCCTCTTCTCTCTCAGCCCTTCTTCCTTTCATTCTACTTCTTCATCTCTACTCAAGTTTAGGTCCTTTCTTTTCTAATTCCTGTGGCTTAATGATTTATTAGAGGTCTGTGCTTACACAGATTATCACAAAAGATTGGCCATGCACATTACAGAAAAGACCCCAGGATTGCAGAAATTACTCCCAAATCCTCTCCTACTTGAGGAAGGAGGCCCAGGAGAATTGCCACTCTGTGACTTGATGAGGTAAACTCCACACCAGCCTGGAGTACCAGGCTGAACCACCCCTGGCGGGTATGGGGTATGGGTCAAATCATACTCAATGTGCCTTCCTCTCCTCTTTCCATTTTCTCCAAGGAAATGTATATGTGTAAAATCTAGCTAAACATTATCACTTAGAAACTTCTGAGAAAAAAAAAGGAGTCACAAATAAACAGTCTGATGGGTGTGGGTGGATATAAAGGGACTGGATGGCTATTGTAAAGGAAACAATTACCCATCATTACAATTACAATAATAATATGACCAGGTCAGCTTTTATAAAGAGTCCTGCAATATAGATTCTCAGAGAGGCTAAGTTTTATTAAAGCAATTTGAACCAGGTCTTCCGTCAACTCCCAAGTCCAGTACTTTTCCATGATCCAGACTGGTTGTCTGGCTTTCAGACTCAGGAGACTCTTCTTTATTCGCTAGTGTAACCCGGCTGTTTTTCTTGATGCTGTTTCCTTGAGTCTAGTGCAGATAGTATGGGGTCCTCTAGAGCAGGGGTCCCCAACCCCTGGGCTGCAGATTGGTACCAGAAAAATTGTCTTCCATGAAACTGGTCCTTGGTGCCAAAAAGGTTGGGGACAGCTGCTTTAGAGTCTTTGGCTGGGGGATTTTGTTTTCTGCCATACCCATGAGAAAGGCACGACTGCCAGCTGGACTGGATGGAAGTACCATGGCTGTGTGGCCCTGTCATGCATGGCAGGTCTGCAGACCATGAAGGGAAACATTGAAATGGCAGGCACTGGATAACAGTAGAACCAGGTAAAGAATGTCAAGTTGGCCGGGCGCGGTGGCTCAAGTCTGTAATCCCAGCACTTTGGGAGGCCGAGACGGGTGGATCACGAGGTCAGGAGATCGAGACCATCCTGGCAAACACGGTGAAACCCCGTCTCTACTAAAAAATACAAAAAACTAGCCGGGCGAGATGGCGGGCGCCTGTAGTCCCAGTTAGTTGGGAGGCTGAGGCAGGAGAATGGCGTAAACCCGGGAGGTGGAGCTTGCAGTGAGCTGAGATCCGGCCATTGCACTCCAGCCCGGGCGACAGAGCGAGACTCCGTCTCAAAAAAAAAAAAAAAAAAAAAAAAAGAATGTCAAGTTCAGAAAGACAATATGGGAAACAAATCTTCTATATATTTCCACAGGCCCCTTTTAAATTGGGATTTTAAAATGTTTACTTTTAGAAACATGTATTAAAACAATTACATAGATGAGACTATCTTAATTGCCATTTTTAAGTTGCTTCAGCTTTCATGCAGACTCTTATACTTTTTCAAATATAGGCTATGGCAACTGAAAAACTTGTAAATCTTTTTCTTGGCATTTACAGTCTGTTTTAATATGAGAAAAAGACATTTAAAACCAAAAATATCTCAAGGTCCCAAGATCAGTGTGAGAAAGACAAGGCAAAGAGAAACACCATGGACAGGTTAAATGTTTCCACATAGCTGTGATTCTCTTGATTTCAGATCTACCTTTAAGTTCCATAATGTCAAGGTATTTTTCATCTGTTGGTGATTCCACCAGAATCTCTGATGAAAGGATTTGTGAGGTCTCTTCAGTTTCAGACAGGCTCAGGGAACCTCTGACCTGGTATCAGCATCTGAAAACTAATGGTGTAATTCAATGCTTGTGGAGCTAAAAGAACACTCCGCCTTTGACTTGAGCAGGGCTTGCTCCGTGATGAACAAGGCACCTAATGAGCAAAGAGATGGCAGGTCATGGTCAGAGGTGCATGGAGGTGCAGGATGTGACAGAGTGAAGAGATCCATTTTGCTTATGACTTCTTTGCAGGTAGTTAGGTCGAATCTCTCCTATTTTTGGAAATGCCTTTTCCTCCCCCACTTTTGTAAAATGGAGCATGATTTTATACATTTGTGTCTTGGAAATGCAGTATAGGTAATAATGGCTTAGTTTAAGCCTATGAAGTTTCTTATTTGGACTCCTAAGCAGGCAGTACTTGCTGCTGCTTTTCTGATTTTGGTGGAAATGTGTAAGTATGAGTCTTTTTAACACAATGGTAAAGCTCCATAGATAGATAGAGAGAGAGAGAGATAGATAGATAGATAGATAGATAGATAGATAGATAGATGGATAGATGGTTTTCAAGTTCTTTGTAGTTAAGATCAGTAGCTCAATTTTCTGCTGATTACTCTAATTCCCTGGCTGTGTCTTCCACTGATGACATTTCAAGTGGCTTTCTTCTCCCTTTCTCAGCCTATAGAGTAAGAGGAGGCAATGTGTTCTTGATCTTTGTGCCTGAGTGCCATGCTAATTTTTATGCAAAGCTGGTGCATGAGAAATACCTAATTTAGCTGCCAAATTGCCTTGTGGTTATGATCACTTCAATCTTGGAAAATGTGCAGTTTTTCTGCTGTAATCCAGAAAGCACTGAGGTGAAGGGGTGTTTTTCTCTGTGTTCCACTGGCTGTAATCAGTCCCGGAACAGAATGTATCTGCTGCAGGCAGTTCTTCCTACTAGTTGCTGTGGAATCAGATGAAGGAGGCTATCTATATTTTCTATCAATAAGGGGCTCCCAATGCAGAAGATTATGAAGAAGACCTATTTCTTCTTTGTCGGAATAAGGGTTAGGAAGATAGCATAAACAGAGACTATATGAAGCCACAGGAAAAACATTTAGTAAATTCAAGAGTTGAGTTTTTTTTTTAAACTTATTTTTGTTCTGAAGAATTATTCTGTTATTATTATTATATCTATGTTTTTTAGAGACAGGGTCTTGCCGTGTTGCCCAGGCTGGTCTTGAACTCCTGGATTCAAGCCATCCCCCCACCTCGGCCTCCAAAAGTGCTGGCATTACAGGTGTGAGTCATTGTGCCTGGCCTTATTCTGTTATTTCACTTCATTTTGGGAGGCAGCATAGGAAAGTGGTGAATTGAAAGATTTTAAATGTAATCCAAACATTTGTAGTGGTTCAGGGCTATTGATGTTAATGTCATTTTCAACAAAAGAACTAACTTGAAAATAGACAAATAAGTGAAAGAATTGTAATTTGATCTTCTGAGCTAGACAGCAAGTTGCATTTGATAGTTGAGGGTGACACATGTTTATCTATTCATGGTCTTAAAAATGAGAAGAAAAGCAGGTGGCTAGGCTTCTCAGGTAATGCAGGGAGTCCATCACTTAGAACTGACACACGTCTTTCTCTCCCAAGGCTGACCATACCTACTATCTTTTTGGCTCTTTTGCCTTTCTTATTCTCACCATACTTATTCTCAGACCTCATAGGGATCTCCATCCCATACCTTTTCCTTTCTTCCTCCATATTATTAAGCAGTGAAGGTCTCATCGCTCATCATCTAAACCATGGTTGGCAAATTTTTTGTGAAAGGAGAATAAATCTTGGGACCCCAAAATCACTAAGCCCAGGTAAAAGTCAAACTGGGAACTATGGCAGGCAAATCTGCCTTCCATTTTATTTCTAAATAAGATAGCTACAAAGATAAGAAGCTACATACCTCCCTGACAATTTGTCCCCAAGGAAATTCCTTGTGGGCCAAGGACAGACAGAACTCAAAGTCATTCCTCTGAGGCTCACCTGAGATAAATGCATATCTGATTGCTTCCTCTGCCCTATTGTTTAGGTAAAAATGCAGATTCACTGAGCCAGACTAAAGTGTGTATTCTGTGGAGGCTGATCAAGAACTTAAAAGAATGCAACCTTTTGTCTCTCTAGGTAGAGAGACATGACCTGGAAGGCCCCGCCTCAGGTTGTCCCAACTTACTGGACCAAACCAATGTACATCTTACACATATTTATTGATATCTCATGTCTCCCTAAAATGTGTAATAGCAAGGTATACCCCGAGCACTTTGGGCACACGTCATCAGGACCTCCTAAGGCTGTGTCATGGGCACATCCTTAACCTTGGCAAAATTAACTTTCTAAATTGATTGAGAATCATCTCAGCTACCTTTTTGTTTGCATTTTCTAAAAAGGACCAAATGGTAAATATTTTAAGCTTAGCAGGCCATACAATCTCTATCACAGCTAAGCTGTACCACTGTAGTGCAAAAACAACCATAGAGAGTATGTAAACAAATGGGTGTGGCTGTGCTCCAGTAAAACTTTATTGATGGATGTTGACATTTGATTTTCATATAACTTTTGTGCATCATGAAATCTTCATTTGAATTTTTGTACCTTTCAAAAAGGCAAAAGCCATTTCCCATATTTTGTCTATGAAAGCACAGGTGGTGGGCCTGACTCAGCCTGGGAACTGTGGTTTACTGACACATTCTCTTCTCAACATCCTTAACTTCTTTACCTCATTTTGTTATTCTCAATGACCTAGCAAAACCTCAACACGAAATTGGTACAAAATTGTGTGCTTTATTTTCTCGTCTCCTTTGTATCTTCAGTCTCTTACTCAAGCCTGTCAGCTAATGGGCTCCATGTTTTCAACCTCACCTCCTCACCAATCTCATTTCTGACTAAATGATCTTTCTAATTTGCTAATTTGATGTTGTCTTATATCCTGCTGAAAGCCTTTTAGTCTGTCTTGTTCCATTGTGATCTTGATATTGTATACCCACCTAGTTTCACCAGGTCTCTGTTGCTGCCCTGCCACTGTTGTGGGTCTTTGTCCAGCCAAACTGAAACCCTCTGAGTTTCATGACACACAGATGTACCATTTGCTCTATGCCTTTGATTCTACTACATGATCTTTCCTGACTTCTATTCCCCTCTTTGTCATCTGGCTAATTCCTATCTGTCCTTGAAAATCATCTGTCACTATGTTCCTCTTGCAAGGGGCTTCTTCAGCCTTCCCCTGGCACATTACAGTCTACTTTAAGTGTCTTTTTAAAGGATCACACATGCAGTCAGAGGCTCTCCTTATGTCTAAGCTCAGAGACCTTGGCACAGTCCCAATACACATCATGGCTCACTGCAAACTCCGTCTCCCAGGTTCATGCCATTCTCCTGCCTCAACCTCCCGAGTAGCTGGGACTACAGGCACCCGCCACCACACCCGGCTATTTTTTTTGTATTTTTAGTAGAGATGGGGTTTCACCATGTTAGCCAGGGTGGTCTCAATCTCCTGACCTTGTGAGAAACCCAATCTCTACTAAAAATACAAAATTATCTGGGCATGGTGGTGCATGCCTGTAATCTCAGCTATTTGGGAGGCTGAGGAAGGATAATCACTTGAATCCAGGAGGTGGAGGTTGCAGTGAGCTGAGATTGTGCCACTGCACTCTAGCCTTGGTGACAAGGGCGAAACTCCATCTCAAGGAAGAAAAAAAAAAAAAAAAGGAAAGAAAGTAAAAGGAGAAACAAGGTTCTGAAGGCAATTGGAGAATGTGGGATAAAGATATAAATAAATGGTTGAATTAGGATGGAGAAAGGCACTTTTTCCTTTGTAGAGGGAAGGGAAGGGTAAGTGAAGTTACAGAGTTATTTTAAGGTAGAGAGAGTGAGAAGCTGAGGCAGCACATTCCTTTTCCAGAGAGTGAAGGAGGCAAAGGGTATGTGGAAGCCTAAGGCTACAAAAGATGCTTAGGAATAGTTCATGTGGGGAATGGGACAGAGCTTAACTAAAGTTGAAATGATTGATTATTAAACATGATTATGGGAGTGGGGCCAGGGAGCCGGGGGGTCATTCCCCCTGTGCAAAGATACTTTATGAGCAAGTGGATGATTGCAGTTGTTATTTCTAAGTGCTTGAGATTTGTGAAGTCAATGAAGGTATAAATTAAAGACATGATTCCACCTGTGGTTGTTTGGAATGGGAATGAGATCATTGGAACTGAAGATCATGAAGGGAGAGCTTGCTCTGGGATTTCCCCAGTTCAGTTGTGGTCTACAGACTCTAGGTTGAAGGGGAAAAATTATGAAGGAACAACTAGTGCTGTCTAACAGTAGATAGACACTGTTCTTGTCATGTCCTTGTTCAGTAGGTAGAACAAGTGTTCATAGAGCTGGAGGGTGCTCTCAACCACTGATTATAATTTAAACAAAAACTGAATAATCATCTTTAAGGGTATACATGTATCACTCATATATTTGCTACTTTTGAGACAGAAGCTACAGATTGTCGTTACATTTCTTTTTGCCCCCAAGTTTTTATAAATAGTTTACTTACACAATTCCCATACATTCTAAAGCTTTATTCCATCACATTCAACATCACATGGATTTAGATACTTTGCAGGCTGACTTATACCTCTCAGACCTAACTACAAACTCAAAAATATTTGCATTGCCTGCTTATCTTTATGGTAGATGATAAGTTGATTCCCAGAATCAGCACTGTAAGACAGAAAGGAATCAGTATTCAGACAGCATGCCATTGTGAGGCAACATACTGAGTAGACTCATATGTCACATGCCCCTAATTGTAAATCCTAATTCCACTTTTTTATTTTTGTTTTTAAAATAGCACAACCTTGTGATCTTGGACAAGTTACCCTTTAAACTTCAATTTTTTTCATCTGTAAAGGAGCGACAAAAATAGCATCTATTTGATGGGGTTGTTGTGAGGATTAAGTGAGGTAGGTTCACAATAAGGCACTTATAGCTCAGGGCAAATGCTCCGTGAATTTGAGCTATTGAGCGCACTAAAAAGAACAGGGTCAAGTGCATCATAGGCATCAAGCCAATGACATGGGGACAAGGAATTTATAAAGGAGATTTGGTTAAGTGAATCTCAAGCAGAGCAAGGTGATGTGGCTGAATGACCAAGAGATGGGATTTTCTTGTTATGAAAATGGCATCTCTCAGGTTTTTCCAGTAACTATGACTAGATTTTTTAAAAGTGGATAATTCATTTAAATTTATCTAATTACTAAAACAGCAAAGCTCTGTATAAACTCATAAAGGCATCTCAACGTTTTAATGAATATACTTTCACAATGCAATGTAAGAAAAATCCTTGCAGATGGTCAAAACGCAGTATCACTTTTAATAGGAAATCTTCCAGGTGGCAATAACTGGTAGTTTTAGGTGTAGTGGTAAACTGTTTTCCTTTGGTCAAGGTTCAGCCTTTGGATGGATAGTTAGTAATAGAGATTTTTAGTCCCTTGATGATGAAAACATTATAATATGCAAATTTTTTACCCTCTCCTGGGCATCGTCATTAAAAAAATGTGGTGACAGTTTATACTTTCTGAGTTGCTGAGCAGTGGCGACCTGGAGGACCAAACTTGGTAGTACAGCAGATACTGTTGTGTGCCTGCTCCAAAGATATTCACCTTCTTTCACCCATAGTAGAACCTCAATTGTGTTCAAGGACGTATGGTGTTTTCTGACCTCAACCAATTCTCCAGACACCAACTGGGTGTCTAACAATTCAATTCAGTTCTGACACTAACTACCTAGAGTTAGTGCAGATCCCATAGGTTAAAGATCCAGACCCGTAAGACTGTCACTGCTTCAGACACCAGTCATAAATGGAGTACCAAGGCCACCCACCCTTCTTCTCATCTGACTATAAATTTGGGAGTTCAGATAGTCTCCTTCTTGGGTTTAATAATTGGCTAGAACAACTCACAGAACACGGGACAGTGGCTTACTTATGATTATCGGTTTATTATAAATGATGCAGCTCAGCTACAGCCAAATGGAAGAGATGCATAGGGCATGGTATGTAGGGAGGGGCACAGAGCTTCCATGCCCTTTCCAGGTGCACCGTCCTCCCAGCACCTTGATATGTTCACTGACCCAAAAGTTCCCTTAGCTTCATTATTTCAGATATTTTATTGAAACTTTATTACGTCAGCATGATTGATTAAGTCATTGGCCATTGGTGATTGAACTCAATTTCCAGCTCCTGTTCTCTCCCAAAGGTTGGTGGGTAGGGCTGATAGTTCTAATCCTCTAATCACATGATTGGTTTTCTGGTGACCAGCTCCCAGACTGCCGTTATCTAGGAGTCCCCACCAAGAGTCACCTCATTAGTATCAACTCACATGTGGTCAAAAGGGGCTCTTATCACTCAGGAAATTTCAAGAATTTTAGGAGTTCTGTGCCCGGAAATAAGGACAAGACCAAATATATATTTTTTATTATACCACAAGGGGTCACTGAAGAAGTAGTCCCAAGCCCCTCCCAAGGGAAGTTCCTGATTGGTTTAAGCCCATCTAGATACTGGTCCTTATACGAGCTTGACTTATTCATAGGCATGGCCAATGAGACATGAAACAAGGTTGACTTCTGGGAGAGTTTCTTCAATTTAAGAAGCCCATAGGAGAGTTTCTTCAATTTAAGAAGCCCATCTAAAAATAGTCCCTCTTGACCTGCTAGATGTTGTTGTTTTGCATATCTAGATGTACATGTGCCACATTGTGAGAATGAGAGAAATTAAGCCATGAGAGGATACACAAAGAATAGTAAAGTAGAAATCTGAAAGAACCTGGGCTGTTGATTATTGGGTCATCATTGTTAGTTGTCTGAATTCCAAGCTAAGGAATTTGCCTTTATGCTGTAAATAACTTATTTTGAAAATACATTTTATTTTGTATATTTGAGGTTTACAATATGGTGTGATGGAATACATATAGATGGTAAAATGTTTACTATAGTGAAGTAGATTAATATATCTATCATCTCACATAGTTACTTTTTTTTGTGACAAGAACAGCTAAAATCTACTTAGTTAACAAAATTCCCTAATGCAATACAATTTGTTAACTCTAGTGCTCATGCTGTACATTAGATATTGACTTATCTTATGTATTATCTTATGTATCTGCTACTTTGTATCCTTTGACCTACATCTCCCCATTTCTTCCATGCCCCACCTTAGGTTGTGAAAAAATATTTACAAACCCCATATTTGATAAGGGGTTAATATCCAAAATTTGTAAAGAATTTTAAAAATCTATAGCAGAAAAACAAGTA
The DNA here is from genome assembly GCF_003255815.1 of Theropithecus gelada. NCBI lineage: Eukaryota > Metazoa > Chordata > Mammalia > Primates > Cercopithecidae > Theropithecus > Theropithecus gelada. Next base: position 143,175,895 of record NC_037668.1, read on the forward strand.
ACATGATTAAAAATTGGGCAAAGGACCTGAATAGATATTTCTCCAAAGAAGACATAAAAATGGCCAACATATATGAAAAGATCTGATAGGTAATTTAGAGTCAACAAATATTTATAACCCGGAATGGTCCAATAAGCTTTTTTTTTTTTTTTTGTTAATAACTCCATTATGGAGAATGATTGTAGTTGGGGACATTAGAGGCAAGAAGGTCATTGTAATTGTTGAGATTTCAGATGATGATGGCTGCACTAAGGAAGCGGATATGGAGTTGCTGAGGACATGCTGAATTAGAGGCACCACTGGAGTGTGGGATCGACAGTATGTGGCGACCAGTGAAGTGAGAGTGGGTGAGGAAACAGTAGCTGTCAAAAGTATTCTTAGATTTCTAGCTTGGTAGGCTGGATTGACAAAAATGTCTTGACTAGAAAGAGGGAATACAAGATGCAGTATGGTTTAATTTTTTTCTCTTTCTGATGGAAGGATGATGAGTTCAGTTTTAAACATGTTGAGTTGCAGAACCTGAAGCAATTCTAGGTGGAGGTGTCTAGTTGGTATCTAGAAATATAATGTTGGAGCTGGAGGGAGATCAGGGGGATTTTCTTTCAGGTGGAATTAACAAGATCCCTCTTATCTGGCAGCAGTGTATGCTTTAGACACTCTTGCATTATAGTTACAGAAGCCAAAGGAGGAGGGAGCTCATGTTCACAGCTTCACTGGACAGATATAGAACTAGATTTGTAGAGGTTAAATGGTCTTGCTAACTTCACCAAGCTATTGACTGGTGGTTATCAGGGAGGAAACAAAACTTATTTCCCAACTCTTTGACCAATGCTTCTGCCAAAATCTCAGTTACATTTTCTTAGTCACAGCTTAATCCATGAAGTCAAGATGTTTGAGTTTCACATCAATGTCAAAGACAAAGATTTGTGTCTAGAGAGTTTTCTTCTGTTTCTTACCATACAAGATATTCAAAATTGCTACAAAAGATGAGGAACCAGGAGAATAAATGTAGTTTCTCTTTTGGAAAGAGAAGGAAGTATATAACACGTAAGACTTCAATTATTAATCTAGAGATGCCAAACCTTCTACTTATATTCCCTTGTTATTACCAAGAGTACTACTAACAATTTGTTTATAATATATACATATGTATATGTATATATATTTTTTAATATATAAAAATATATTTATAAAATATGCTTGACCCTGGGGCCTATACTACTAAAATGAGTTAACACTAAACTCATTTAAATTCTATGATTTGCTTTACTGATAGCTTTTTCTTTTTATACTTTTATCTCATGACAACTAATAGTGCCTTGAAAGGGTTCATCAGTTTCCCTAAACTGAATGTATTTTCCCAATGGAAGTGTGTGTTTGGATAGGAATAGAATTATGGAGTTGTTGACAATTTTGGGAAGAGCATAGTCGGTGAAGTAGTAGAGCATAGGGGATAAGGCCATGGGTTCTGGGATCTGACAGACCTGTGTTTATATCTTGGCCCTGACATTTAATGCTTTGGCAAGTTACTTTACTTTTCTAAGCCTTAGTTATACTCTGTAGAATAGGAATAGTATAAACCAATGTGGGCAATTGTTGTGAAAATCAAATGAGAAAATGGACATGAAGCCCTTAGCTTTTTTGTGCTTAATACAGAGTTAGTACTCAATAGATGGTAATTTTAAAAAGAGGGGTTGTGGAATCAGAGCATGCTGGTGGTTAGATGTTAATAGCCTTGAGCTACTACTTCTGAAAGATTGTGTTTATATGTATTTGGTGCTTATTGAGAGGAAATTTAATCGTATTGTGAGTAGGAAGTGACTATTTCAAAAATAGTGGAGATGAACATGTACACTTTACTGCAACATGCCTCTGATAGCAGTGTGACCAATGACAGATAACCTCAGAGTTTCAATTTGTTTGCCTATAAAGGGATTCAAGTTATGTAGTCAGCACATGTTTATTGAATGGTAATATGTGCCAGGCACTGTGCTAGGCTTTAGCGATAAAATGGTGAGCAAACCAGATGTGATCTCTCCCTTCATGGAGTTCATATCTAGTAGGGGAAATTAGCACAATCACATAGTCATAAAAGTGCAATAAGTGCTGATAAGTGGAAAATTACCAGCATGAATGCCCTGAAGGGAAGGTAGCGCAGATGTTATTAAAGTATGTCAAAGAAGGATCCAGATCTGGCCTAAGAGACCCATGAGAGTTTCTAAAGAAAGAGATTTTAACTGCCGTGTACTATGAGCCTGGTCTAGATGACTTGTATAGTCTGTTCCAGTTATGACATGTTCAATTCAACACACATGACAGAATTATGGCATCCTCTGAAGTTATGCTGAACTCTGTTATCTTAACCAAACCCCACACTACATTGCCCTACCTCACTCCTTTCCTTCCTATGGGGCTACTTGAAATAACCATCTTTGCACCATATCCCACGGCTTAGCCATTCTTCAGTCCACTGAAATGTTTTTTCCCTTCCTTTCAATGTAAGTAGCCATCCCCAGTATAACCAAAGATCTTAGGGTTGATAAATAGACTGCCTTTTGGTCTTTATCTTAACATTTGGGCAGCTTTTGACGGGGCCCACCTCCTTGAGGCCCCCTTCTCCTCTTGGCTTCTGGGGTAGCATACTTCCTTTCTACACCACTAGCTGCTCCTCCCCAGGCTTCCTCAAAGCCTTGTCTTCCTCTGTGCACCTTTTGAATAGTGCTAGTCTGAGGTCCTAGTCTTTGGGCTTCCTCTCTACACACATGTACTGGCTAATCTCATCCATTCCAAGGACATGATTACTGATTCTGAACTGATAGCTCCAAATCTGTACTTTTTGTCCCAATCTTTCTCTATCTGAGGTACAGACTCATATCTTCTACAGCCCTCTGGTCATTTCTCCATGGGGCCACTGCAGACAAACTCAATTTATTCAAAGATGAACTTACTCTATCTCTCAGTGAAGCTCTTCTGTCTGTGGAGTGACACTTCATCTAACACCACTAAAGTCAGAAATGCAAAACAACTGACCATTTCCTTAAATTTATCATATTTCTCATTTGGGGACTTTGCACTTGCTGATAACTTTAGTTAGAACAGTTTTCCCCTCCACAGCCCTTTCTACTTATCTTCAATACTTGTTCTGGTGTCATCTTTGAAGCCACGGAAAGTTCCATTTTGGGGTAGATGCCTGTAGTAAGCAGATTTCTAATATAGCTCCCAAGATTTCTACCCTCTGGTTTACATGCTTCACACTTCATATTATCCCCTCTCTTCAAGTGTGGGTGAATGTGATGGGATATTACCCATATGGCTAGGTTACATTACATGGAAAAGATGAAGAGGTTTCACAGATGAAATTAAGTTGACTTTGAATTAATCAAAAGGGAGATTATCCTAGGTGGGCCTGACTTGATCAGGTGAGCCCTTAAAAGAGGGTCTAGAATTCAGATAGATTCTCCTACTAGCTTTAAGAAGTGAGCTGCCATATTTTGAGAAGGTCTGAATAGGGCCATGTGGCAGGGATCTCTGAGGGCCTCTAGGCGCTAAGAATGGTTCTAGATTGACAGTCAGCAAGAAAAGGGTAACCACAAGGAAGTTAAGTCTGCTAACATCCATATGAGCTTGGAAGAGGACTTGGAAGAGCTCCAGGAAAGAATACAGCCAGGCTAATACATAGAAGAAGCCTTGTGTGACCTGGAGCACAGGCCCTATGTGAGCCTTGCTTGGACTCCGGACCCATGGAAACGATGAGATAGTAAAGTATATGTTGTCTTAAGCTGCAAGTTTGTGGTAATTTGTTACACAGCCTTGGAAAACTAATCCAGTGCCCCTCCTGGGAGTTCCTTGAACTCTGTTGATCTTCATCATATCCCTGACCCCACTGACTTGAGAATATGCTGACTTCCCTCTTCCCTGCCCCAGACTCTGAGCTCATTGAGTACAGGGGAAATTTCTTTTTTTCTTTATATTCAGTACCTGGCAGTGTTTGATACAACACTGGTACAGAAAAATTGTTTGTGGAATGAATGAATAAGAGGGCTTATGAGGAAACAAACACATATATGGTTGGAAGAGATAAGTCTGCGTTTTTCATGGAAATTCTTTGGAAAAAAAAAAAAGGTTCTGAAATGGTGTTTCTCAGGTTTCGTGCCAGTAAGAAATGAATGTTTTCTGTGGTTATGTACATGGTACTCTCTACCTCCAAGCTTTAAGATAAAAGTTTTGAACTGCATAAAAGTTTAAAAGTCCCCCCAAAACTGGGTTCTGCAATAGTAGTGTGCTAGCCAGTACTTAGAGGGTGAGGAAAATGAATTCGTGTCTGAAGCATCTTGGCTTATGCCAGGAACTAATAGAGGCATTGGAGAAAACTGGGCTCAGTAGTCATTTTATGGTGTTCGGATGACATACTGTTTTCTTTCCAACAAATTCTACCACCTAATGAGTTGTTTATGTGTAAATGTTCAAGCACTGCCCTGCTTTAAAATTACTTGTCATGAAACATAGGCCCTGAAATTGGCTTGGATAGATTTCCCTGGTGGGGAGAATTGGAGAAAGGACAGACTAGAGGTTACAATGAGCCCTGCCACTGTATTTTAGCTGAGAGTTCTAAAACATGAAGCAACATGTGTTGCTTTGATGTACGAGGCACAGCAGTGAGTGCTGTAAGTCTAGCTCAAAGTCAGTGCCCCTGGGGAAGAAGAGGCATTGCCTGGGTAGGAATTTGAATGGATTCCTTTACAAATAACAGTTTTCCATTTTAATGATATGGGATTTTACATTTTTACCATTATAAAATAATATGTATGTATTTACTATAAAATAGGTAATAAAAAGTAAAAAAACAGGGAAAAAATATACCTATAATTTCACTAAACGAAGACAATCATAATCACCGATGGCACTTTGGTATATTTCCTTGCAATCCTTTGTCTTTAACTTTTTTAGAAATGCATATTTGTGGTCATATTCACTCTGTAATTTCATTTGCTGCTTTTATCTATTTTATGTAATGACTATTATAAACTCAACATTTTAATGGTAATTTGTTTTATGAAGATAATTTTAAGTTAAGAAAAAAATTACTAGTTAATCTAAGATCTTTACCACAGCATTGTAATGGAAACATCATTGGAAACAAAATTAGTATACAAAATAGAGGAAGAGCTGTGTAAAATACAGGAAATTCATAACATGGAATATATTTCATTACCATTATTTCCTTAGGATAAATTACTAAAAGTGAAATTACTCGGTAAAAGGAAATGAATATTTTCAAAGACTTTGGTAAATATGTTTACAAAATTTAATTTTCATTTATTTTGTTGTTTAGTTTTAAGTAATAGTCATAAAATGCACAGATCATGTGCACAGTATCATAAACCGAATGTAGTTAGTATGGCCACCACTACCTTCTAGTTACCAGTAGCCCTTTGAGCTCTTAACTTACGTTGAGAATTTTCATTTATTTTCTTTTTGTAGTTTCCTTGTCACTCCTAAAATTTGTCATCTTCTCACTTCTTTTCTTGAATATACTCATCATAGTTACAATATATGGATCACATGTGGGCCTGTTACTATTCTATTCCATTGTATTTTTGTTTGTTCTATTCCATTGTCATTTTTCTTTTGTTTTACAACTAATTCGTGTGTATTTAAGGTCTATTTTATTTTTTATGTGAGTGCCGGACATTGTGTTGAAAAATTATGGAAATATTTAAGGTCATGGATGGTATTTTCCCCCAGAAAAGATTCACCTTTGCTTTTGGCAGGATGCTGGGTGTGGGAGTGTTACCTGAATCCAACCAGGAAATCAGCTATTTTGAACCTGTGAAGTCTTTTTGAAATAGACTCTTGGTGAGTTTATTTCTACTTCATCCTTTTTCCTTGGTTGAGTTCCTTCTGTGTCTTGACAAAAAGGCTAGAATATTTGTTTTTGGAATTCTTCTTCTTTGAGACCCTAAACTTCTATTTTTATCTCCCTGTCTTTCTCTGTGAGATTTATGAAAACCTTGTTCAGTTTCTCAAACTCTGAGCTGTTGCTTTTGAATTGACAAATGCCTTGGGAAGGAATAAAGCATCAAATATTAGATTCATTTATCTGAGGTTCTCCCCACTCCAAGATATTAACTCACAAGTCCTCACTGCCTTTATAGCTATAAGGCACCTTTGAATTTGTCCATGTCTTCTGCTTGTCAATGAGAGAGTTGGCCTAAACAAGTCAAAACCCCTTCACAGAAACAGAACTCTTTTTATTTTATTTTAAGCACAAAGAGAAGGACCAAAAGCAGAAAAACAGGGAGCTTACTTGTGGGCATGTGTGGAGGTGGAAGCATTCATTGATGGGAATGTCATCTAATATAGCCAATTCTTCTAATGTTCTTAACACTTGGACCTCAGTTTCCCTATCTTAAAATTTAAAAATTATTTACCTGTTCTACTTTCTGCTGGGTTTGTGAAGGATCAGATGAGATAACATGTGTGAAAGCACTGTAAATTTTAGAGTGACACTGAAATGTAAAAATGTACTATCAATCTGTGCCTCCCAAAAGTCCCAGGTTTCCTAGACTGTCTGTGAAAAATGGCAGCCAAAATGGCAATCATGCTTACACACAGGGACTTCCTCTGAAAGGCAAAGCTTACTTGATAACTGTCATGAGTTTTGAGAAAAGCCTGGCCTTTTATTTTCTTATCTATAAAGCATATCTTGTTATTGCTTGCATTTTATTCTCCAAAAGTAAATTTTAACCCTGCTATTGTTATTATACAATTTGCTACATTATGCCTGCTGAGTGATTCCTTACTCAATTCAGTTTAAATGGAATGAAAGCCAAAATATTTTCCTTTTTTATTCATAAAATATTCACCTTAAAATTAAACTTAAGCAAGCATCAATGAGTAATGTGCTCTGAGTGCTGAAAAGAAGACAGCAGATTCAAAACTATAGCTCATGATAGGCATTTAAACTGTACTTGGGATACTTAGGACCAAATTAAGAAAACTGGCTGTTGGTAGTTATCAATGAGATGGCTTCTGTTGTAAAATTGTCAGCAGTGAAAATGCTACTTTCTTTGATAGCCTTTCCTTGATAGCTCACTCTTTGTTCCAGATTAAAGGAAAAATATTATTCAGTTCACTATCACTGTCATTAGCTACCACTATTTATGATGTACTCTCTTCATACAGGGTACTTTGGTGTTGGGGCTTAAAAAATAACAAAAGATTCATTATCTGTCCTCAAAGGGCTTCAATATAGTTGGAGAGATAGGATATGTCCATTAATAAATATAAATGATACATAAGGCATTAAGGACTAAATATTTGGTACAAGAGTGTGTTTGGTTGGCGGTTAAAGAAATCTGAAACTGGGGAGATCTGGGAAAGAGTCATAGAGGAGGTATGGTTTGAGCTGGGTTTTGAAGATATTAGAAATTAGTTAAGTGGAAATTATGAAGGAGGGGGTTGCAGGCTAGAAGAGCATGAGCAAAAGTCTAGAAACGCAGATCCACAGGGTGCAATATAAGCTCCATAAAACAAAAACACTAGAAGATAAGCTCTAAGTGAGCAAGGCCTTGGTTTTGTTCATTGCCTTATCCCCAGCATCCAGGTCAGATCCTGGCAAACAGGATATACTCAATAAATATTGTCTGATTGCATGAGAGATCAGGGATCAAGGAGTTTACCCATTGGTGTGGTATGGAATTCTTTGCAGGCAGAAATTCTCAAGGACAGAACAGAAAGTTGAATGTCTGGAGAATTGGATTCCTGTCTGAGAGCAGCAGGCAGGTTTCCTGAAGGATCTTTTCCGCTGTCCTTCACAGCACATCAGTAGGTCGTTTCTCAGGTTGGAGTCGTTTGCATTATGCATGTGGAGAAGGCGAGTGGGTGGGGGGAATCGCTCAATGAGCGAAACTTCCTACTGCATAGGAAGCTTTCTGAAGGGCATTTCTCCCATCTCCACTCTTTCTGAGTTTTTGTGGCTATCATTTTGTATTGGGAATAGAGATTTTGTGCACGAGCTTTAGTGAGAACTAAAGTTTATAAATGAAACTCAGCTCAGTTAATGAAAGACCTTTCTTGAGTGTTTGACAAGTTGGAATTTGGAGAGAGCAGACTGTTAAGTCTGAAGCCCTCAAACTGATGGTTTGAATCTTTGAAAAACCAGTAGTGACTGAAATAGCTGACACGAATTCATTGATAACATGTCATGCTAACCTCACATCCTTTTGGGATGGGATTGCCAGACTGATACAGGCAATACTCATCAGTGCTTACTTTAATTTAATTTTCTGCTGAACAGTTTGTGAATGTAAAGGGAAAAAGTATCTTGGGCATTGGTTTTACTCTGAACTGAACCTGGCATGGAGTTGCTCACTGGGAGTAACCTAACAGATTGGGTGATAACAATAATGCTATTAAAGCTCACTTTTAGAGCCTAATGTCTAGGCAATAATGACAAGCTTTAGGGATAACAACAACAACAAAAAACCCAGAAAAGCCAAGCTCTCCAAACCCATAAGATAGCTTAATGTTAGCTAGGCTTTCAACAAAATTCTTTTCATTTCTAAGTTGCAGAGAGAAGATAATGAAGTTGAATAAAGTTATAAGCAGTTGAAACACTGTGCTGTGCTTTAAGAATGTTGATTGGTGACCAGGCTAGTCTATAACATGCCTCGGGATTCCGTCTTTGTGCACTGTCCTGCTCTCCATGATATTCTATCAGTGATGTCAATAAACATAAACTAGCATGTTATATTTTTAATAAGTCTGCAGCGAAGGGTTACATGTGGGAAGAGGCTTATAATTTAATAATATGTGATCCCTCTTTAGATTTAATTTTGTTGCTATAAAAATAAGTTGGAATCGTATATCTATAAAACCCAAATGTAGTGGCTCAGATGTTCTGGGGTAGTTGCCATGTTCCCTGCCTTTCTCAGAGAAATATCATTGCAAACAATTTGTGCCATGTGTGCCTTCTACCTGGACTCCACAGATTGGTGCCTCACTCAAGGGGCAACTGGGTGACTCTTGGGAGAAATTTGCCCAGTGAGGGCGCTAATAGTAGACAATGACTAGAAAACTCAAAATGAGTCTTATTCTTAGAATATTCACCTTATAATTAAACGGAAGCAAGCATCAATGAGCAGTATGCTCTGAATGCTGAAAAGAAGACATTTAAAGACAGCAGATTCAAAACTATAACTCACGATAGGCATTGAAACTGTACTTAGTTAAATTAAGAAAACTGGCAATTGGTAGTTTTCAATGAGATGACTTCTTTTAGAAAATTGTTGGCAATGAAAATAATACTACTTCCTATAGTAGTAGTAGAAGTATACTACCACTCTTTCAGAATAGTATCTGACTCTCTTATAGGAAATTTTTATTGTTCTTATTTATTTTTTTGAAGACAAGGGTCTTGCTGTGTGGCCTAGGTGGGACTCACACTCCTGGCTTCAAGTGATCCTCCCTGCTCAGCCTCCTGAGTAGCCAGGACTACAGGTGTGTATCACCATGCCAGACTTGTTATGGGGAATGTTAATGTGAAAACAGATGATCCGCAGGCAGTGGTAGCACATGTGAAGAGATCACAGACAGAAGGCAGTGAACATAAGTCCAGAAGAAGAAGGAGCATTGAGTCAGCACAATGACAACTCAAGAGGGGTGTTGAGAGAAGCACAGAGAAAGGGAGCCTAGAGGAGAGGTGAGGTAGATATTAGAGTTGCTGTTGGGACATGAAAATTGCCCTTGTGTCCTGAACAACTTTCCAGTTTACTGAGGTCTGTGTCTTTTTTTTTTTTTTTTTTCTGAGACAGGGTCTTGCTCTGTTGCCCAGGCTGGAGGACAGTGGCTCAATCATGGTTCACTGCAGCCTTGACCTCCTGAGCTCAGACAATCTTCCTTGCCTCAGCCTCCTGAGTAGCTAGGATTACAGGTGTACACCACCACACCTGGCTAATTTTTATATTTTTTGTAGAGACAGGTCTCACCATGTTGCTCAGGCTGGTCTTGAACTCCTGGGCTCAAGCGATCCATCCACCTCAGCCTCACAAAATGATGGGATTGCAGGCGTGAGCCACTATGCCCACTTGCCTGCATCTTTCAGGTGTGATTTATTCTTCATGTCTTTAGCTAAACATTGTGTTGCTTGAGATGACCCTAACATTTCTTGAAAATTTGAAAAAGCCCAACTAAGACTTCAAATAAAAAGGATGAGGTAGGGTTGTCAAATGACTTTTCTGGATTTTAGGGACAGTTTATATTAGGATTTATATCAAAACCCCAAGCAAAGAGTCCTTGAGGAAATTGGTCCTTTTGGTGACAAAAGACATCAAACAAAGTTGGTGCCTTATCAGGGAAGCTGTCCATCTGTTTCAATTCCCATAAAGCATTTACATTTCTTTATATACTTCACAAAGGTTTTCCATTTATTTTGACCGATTTGACAATCACTTAAAAATATGTAAGTTTGACTTTGAATTCTGATTACCATTTAAAACCCATGGTAACCAAAAAAGTTTTCAAACCAGCATATATCCTGTAAATTTTAATAGATTTCAGAGAAACTTCAGAGTTAGAGGTATATGTTCCTTTGAGTGAGGCTGATATTCTGCAGTACCACTAGATATGAGATATCTTTTTAGTATAATGATGGCTTATGCATCTGTTTTCTTAACTTTAACAAAAGAAAATGGCATCATGGGGGGAAATGGGTTTAAAGAAAGAGTTTTTTTTTTCTTTTATTTAGGCAATTTTTTCCTTAAGGCTGAAGAATATCTATAGCTTCTTTCTCTTGGCTATATGAAAAGAGAGGAATGAAATTCAATCCTCTTCATCTTATTCTTTCCTTCTGATATTCCTCCTCCTTTATTAGTTGGCTGTAAAATGTTGAGCAATGGAAGATAAAAAGGAAATAGAAAGCAAAAGGGAAGACACTAGATTAGAAATGTCAACTTGTTTAGTAATAAGGTGAGATGAGGGCCCGAAACCACAGGTGGAGAGCTAGTCATGGAAATGGGTGTAACAGCGGGAGGAACTCAATGTTATCGCTCAGGGAGGGACAGAGATCTCCAGCCAGGTAAAACTGGAGCTGAAATGAATAATGTCTTAGGTCAAAATGAGGCATGAAGTTCAGGTCAGAGAGCATATCCAAGGCAGAGTTTGAGTCATCACTATGGAGACAGACAGATAACAAGTTCACCTGCTTTAAGAAAGAAATCAAGGTTGTTTTAGGCAGGCCTTAGAAGGCCCTCAGGCATTAGGAGGCTGGCACAAAAAGGTACATTGATGACACACTGAGGGTAGGATGAAATTTTTCTCTCACTGATGGTCAAACAGGATTATTAGTCCACTAGTATACCAATAAGGGAAAAGAAAAGAGCTAAAAGAACTAAGCTTTTGTTATCAAGTATATTTCATCATCAATGATTCTTCCATAATGATTTCATGATGCTATGAGGAGGATCTCTTTGCTGCCATTTCTCCATATGAATGTTCATTAAGTCCTTTTGGGTTTCCTATGAAGACTTACAACCTAAAAGGACTTAATGAACATTCATATGAAGAAATGCCAGCAATGTCTGTTGCTGCAGGATGTGCTGATCTCCGCTGAGAAGTTGGTGTCCAAAGTCCTCCTGCTGGTTAATAAAGTCTTATAAAAGGTGGCGTCTTATCAGCAAATTGTCCATTTGCCTCAGAGTCTGTCTCTGGAAAACTGTGTCCCAAGTGTATGATTCTGATTTTAGGTAATAGCCAAAGAATCTTGCAAAGGGGACCCAAAAGATGCAATGGGGACCCAAAAGACACATTGGGGTTGTGGGTTGGAGAATCATTAAGAAAGTGTGTTGCATTAGATAAGTAGTCTAAAGTCACAGGAGTTCAGAGTTTAGAGAGTGAGGCAAGAGGGCAAGCCAAAGAATGGACAAATAAGAACAAGGAACTCAAAAGAGTTAAAAGACAGGCAAGGCATTGCACTCCCTGGCTGAACAGTCTAGGGAAAGGCCAGAAGCCCCACAAGCTGTTGACTCACCATTCACTCATTCACTCACTTGATATTTGTTAAGCGACTTTTTAATGTTAGGTCTTTTAATGTTAGGACTTTTAAATGTTAGATTAAAAAGATGAGGGATATATCATAATGCACAAAACAGACATGGCCTCTTAAATTATGGTGTTTATGGTCAAGTAGAGCAGAGGCCACCAACATTGCCCCTAAGGAAATAAACTTCTTACCCAACCTGGAAGTGTGAAGAGCTCCCTGCTGGGGCAGAACCAGGCCAGGGCTGGGAGGAGCCTTGACCAATTGACAGTTGGTGGGCTTCGTTAAAGCGTTGACTTGTGTTTTTAACAGTCATTTAAAATTTGCCCAAGGATTTATGTGTGTGTGTGTGTGTGTGTGTGTGTGTGTGTATAAAATAGACTATTTATAGTTAGGTGATTTTAAAATTAATACTTAGTTGGTCAACAGACAGGAAATTTCAGATAGATGGAAAAATTAAGTTTAAGAGACCTATTGTACAAAAAGAAGATAAATATTTTTAGTTACACTTTTAAATTTAGGCCTTGATTGACAATTTGGGGGAACTATCTTTCTCTTCTGTCATGTCTCTTATATAGGTAATATCTTCAAAATGCCTTTCTCATTTGTAACAACATCCAAAGTAGACTGCAATGCCTGTGATAAAAAATATCAATCTACTTTTTTTTTTGCAGAACATACTAGACTTGTAAATAGATCATTAGTTGCATAATCAGTTGTATACTGTCTATTTCTGCTGCTAGATTATAAGCCCCAAGAGTGAAATATCGAACTATATTTTGTTCACTGCAGCATCTCGTCCATGATAACCATAATGCCTACATATGAGATACTCAATAAACAGTGAACATATGGCTGCCTAAAATAAAATAAAATTAAACCAATTTAGTTTATTAAAGTCACAAATTGGAAAACCTATTTTTCTTAAGGCCTTACATTTAGCTTATAAAACTTGTTATTCTATCTATAATTTTAGTAAATATTTATTTAAGAATATATATCTTTATGTAAGAATATATTTCTGTGTACATTAATAATAGTCAATAAATTAATAATTTTAACAGGTTGACTTCCCCTAAACAATTAACCTCATTTATAAACCTAATTAATTTGTAGCTCTTATACATCTTTGTGTAAATTAAATGCAAGTTTTCTGATTCTCTTAAACACATCAAATGCTTCAGAGGGAAAACTCCCATACCCAGCAAACAACTCCTTCTAGCTTTGGAGAAGCTTTTGTAAATTAAATAACATGTTTATGAATATCTTAAATCAAGTTTATGTAAATGTTCACACTGTTTACAAGTGAACTTTCTTATGCCTTTTACATGAAAAGCACAGATAACTTCAATTTAAAATTATACGTTGTTTCAATGAGAAAAAATAATACCTATAATTACAAAACATTTTAAAATTTGACAAAAATATTAATAACAAAGTTTTTATATATTTTATCATTGGTTTATTTTTCTACATTTCTATGGGTTTAAAATCATATTTCTGACTAAAAAGAGCAGATTAAATGTATCATGTGGGCTACGGTAATGAAGGTAAAAGCTGGGATCATGAGTTGGATACTAGTCATTAGAGATGTGAGTGGGATACTTATTTTCTGCATAATTCAACTCGGTCACAGAAGAACCCATGGAATCCTCTCTTTTGATTGGAGACTTTTTGTGAAGTGAATGAAGAATACTTAAGTTTGTGCTGTGGGTGTTGCTATGAACTGAGTGTTTATGTCACTCCAATTTAGATGTAGAAATCCTAACCCTCAATGGGCTAGTATTTGGAGGTGGGGCCTTCAGGAGACGATTAGGACTGGGGGTGGAGCCTCCATGAATGAGAGTTGTGCCCATATAAAAGAGGTCCCAGAGAGTTCCCTCACCCTTTTCACCATTTAATGATACAGTGAGAAGGAACCATCTGTGAAACAGAAAGGGGACCCTCACTAGACACCAAATCTGTTAACGCCTTGATCTTGGACTTCCCAGACTCCAGAACTGTGAGCAATAAATTTCTATTGTTTATAAGTCACCCAGTCTATGGCATTTTGTAATAGCAGCCCAAATGGACTAAGATGGATGTCTTTCAAGTTTTACCTTTATCCAATTTTTATCCTCTCTTTCAACATTTTGTTGCCTGTTTTGGATAGGAAAAAATTCTTGAACTCTTCCCACTCTTAATTGGGTGGTCTGTAATCTTCTTGCTGGATAATTAGAGGAGTTGTTGAACTTTGTACTTCACCATTCAAGTTGTACATTTTCTAGTTTGATTGGATTTCTGCATTCTTTAAAAAAAATTTCTTGCATGGCTTTTAGCCACAATTCTGTAGTCATTTATTGAGATCTAGGAGATTAATCTGGTTAAAATGGGGGGTAGGTAAGAGCAAAAGTCAGGTCTCCTTCTTACAGAAAAGGAAGCATAAGGCATTCTACAGAACAGTTTTTAACCACTCTGGGCCAATAAAATAAAAGTTCAGCCTGCAAGAGGTAAGCTGTCATGTTGTGCCCCTTAATTCCCCAAGCTGAAGCCTTGGTCTTACTGATTGCATGCGCCATCAAGAACAGGGCCCCGGTGAGCCACAGCATAAAGAGACCATGAGTATTGCCATCTCTTTACATTTCTGGGGATATTAGCATCTCTTTAAATTTCTGAGTAACAAGTAGATCCGGCAGCATGGAATTGCAGACTACGGAAGAGGGATAAATAATGCAGATTCATTTAGCGACAGCAGTTAACTGACTGTATTGTCAAAAGTTATGAATAATCCATTTGCTCACTTGCTGGACTGACTTTCTCCTGCCTGAAGACCAGGAAAAAGGGAAAACCATAGTTTCCTATTGAGTGGGATGATTTGCTAGAGGAAGGAAACTCACAGGGGATAGTTCAATACCTAATCAGGGGGACTGAAAGGCAGTGATTTAATCAATCATCCTGAAGTTCCTTAGGAGAGGTTTGTGCAGGCTCATCTGAATGCGGGCTCCGGAACTCGCTCCCCATCCTCCGGGAGGATGTGCATTTCCGCTGCCATGTAGCAGACCCTAAAATGGGCATCAGCACCCACTGGATTTCCGGCGGAGGCTCAGTCAGGATGTCACATGCTGTAGAACAGCTGCAGAGGATGACAGT
This sequence comes from Theropithecus gelada, assembly GCF_003255815.1. Lineage (NCBI taxonomy): Eukaryota > Metazoa > Chordata > Mammalia > Primates > Cercopithecidae > Theropithecus > Theropithecus gelada. The sequence goes on from NC_037668.1 coordinate 143,191,061, forward strand.
GGCAGCAGCTGACTGTGAATGCAGACAAGGGCTAAGATACTGGCTATAGAGAGATTTTCATTACCAAGAGAGCCTTCTCTTGGACAAATTATGTAACCCTACAGTCTATCATAGTCAAGCTGCTCATCTGAGACTTCAGACCCATGAGGCTAGTTATCTTATATCCGTGGCCAAGTCCAAGAAAGAGCCTATAACATCACAGAGATTTTGAATATCAATTTTTCAAATTGATTATCTGCATATCAATTACTCTCAGTAATATGAGATTTTTCCTGCCATGGGTCTGAAGACTCATCTTTTTCTTATCATTCCCAACTGCCTAACCCAGGTCCACATCATTTTTTACTTGAGTTACGACAGTACTTCCCTGTGTCTGCTCCCTGCTATAGTCCATCTTGAGTCCCCTGTCAAGTTAATTTTTAGAAAACTCCACCTTTTGTCACATCACTACTCTGCTCTGGACCTTTTTTTTTCTTTTTTTGAGATGGAGTTTCACTCTTGTCACCCAGGCTGGAGTGCAGTGGCATGATCTCAGCTGCAACCTCCGTCTCCTGGGTTCAAATGATTCTCCTGCCTCAGCCTCCCAAGTAGCTGGAACTACAGGTGTGTGCCACTACACCCAGCTAATTTTTGTATTTTTAGTAGAGACAGGGTTCACCATGTTGACCAGGATAGTCTCTATCTCTTGACCTTGTGATCTGCCCACCTTGGCCTCCCAAAGTGCTGGGATTACAGGCGTGAGCCACCACACCCACCCTCTGCTCTGGATCTTGTAGTGGCTTTCTGTTATTTAGTTATCTACTAAATAACAGTAGTTTGGAAAGCCAAACTACTCTGGCTTTCCAGGATGTACAGTGTCTAGCCTTGCTTTCCTGCCCAGCATAATCTCAGTTGCTTTCTGGAGGGCTGGTCCTCTTCAGGGGGCTTGCCTCCTTGCTCCACCTTATGGATTCTAGGCTCCTTTCCAGAGCTTGTTTTGTTTCTTTTTGACCTCTTACCTCTTCCATGAAGTCTCTCCCCTCCAGGCCATGCCAGTTTGTTCATTCATCCATTCATTAAGTCTATTTAGCACCCTTCACATTCCATGCAGTGCCAGGCTGTGGGTACATATTTGTAACCCCCTTGTCATCAAAGCTACTGAATATACATTTGTGCAGTTTGTGCTCTCACCAATGTGTCTGATTGAGGGGACCAGTAAAATCTACCTTAAAAAAGGAAAAAAATCTTTAGTACATTTATAATTGTGTACTCTGCATTATTGAGTATATTTTTGAAGGAAAGAACTTCTGATCAAAGGATGCAGAGTACAGTTTCCTCCTTAACATTTTACACATTCAGTGATTGGAAGAAGTTTTCACAGCTTCTGTTTCCGTGTATTGCAAGCCTTGTTTCTTCTCCACTGTCCATACACCCTTGTTGGATATGTTCATATCACCATATGACCTTTGAACTGCCCCTTCATGACACAATGCCAAATAAATCTTGCCATGGATGACAGAAGTACTCTTGAAAGTCATTCTTACACTTGGATGCCTAACAACTTAATTTTACCCCCAAATGTCTGTTAACTGCATAAACATATCCCACTAAACCCAAATTATATATATTCCCAACTCAACTTTGTTTTAGCTGGACCCCTTCGATTGCCCCCTAATACGAATGGAAATGTGGAGGAAAAGTTGGTGTGCAAAGAGACAGCATTTTAAATCAATTGCAATTAAAATATCTTATTTCTGAAAATTTTTACATATAATAATGTAATCCCATTGTTAGGCCCCTTCCCACATCCTTAGAAAGTGCTCGTGTGACTGGGTGTGCTGGCTCATGCCTGTAATCCCAGCACTTTGGGAAGCTGAGGCGGGTGGATCACTTGAGATCAGGAGTTTGAGATCAGCCTGGCCAACATGGTGAAATCCCATCTCTACTAAAAATACAAAAATTAGCTGGGCATGGTGACCCGCGCCTGTAATCCCAGCTACTTGGGAGACCGAGGCAGGAGAACTGCTTGAACCTGGGAGGCAGAAGCTGCAGTGAGGCAAGATCGTGCCACTGCACTCCAGCCTGGGCAACAGAGCCAGATTCAAGATAAAAAAAGAAAAAGAAAAAGAAAAAGAAACGCCTATAATCCCAGCACTTTGGGAGGCCAAGGTGGGTGGATCACGAGGTCAGGAAATCGAGACCATCCTGGCAAACACGGTGAAACCCCATCTCTATTAAAAATACAAAAAAATTAGCCGGGGTGGTGGCGGGTGCCTGTAGTCCCAGCTACTCAGGAGGCTGAGGCAGGAGAATGGCGTGAACTCGGGAGGCGGAGCTTGCAGTGAGCCAAGATCGCGCCACTGCACTCTAGCCTGGGCGACAGAGAGAGACTCTATCTCAAAAACAAACAAACAAACAAAAAACAAACAAAGAAAAAAAGAAAGAAAAAGTGCTCATGCAAGTAAGGGGTGACACCCTTTGGCTTCATTAGCATTATGGTAAAGGTGCCACTGGATCCACTGGGGGTTAGGAAAGACTTTAACCCTCCCCAGCCTGCCCTGCCTCTCGTGCTCCAAGGCTACCCCTTCCCCATCACTCTGAGAGCCTCTCTCCTTGCAGGCCTCTCATGAGCCCTGTAGCTGCAGTTCTCCTGCTTCCAGACCCTCCTGCTTTTCCCCCTTAGCTTTGGCCAGGTCATCAATTAAGACTGACCACTCCAGGGCAAATCTAGTCATATTTTTTCTCATTCTGGTCTTTGTACCAGTTACAGTCTAGGAAGCAATCAAACAGCTTATTTGGCTGGGATTTCTGAAGATAGTTTAATATTGGTGCTTGTTTCAGGGGAGGTATGAGTTAAAGGAACCTGCAAGGGGAGTTGAGGCACATGGGGAGGAATAACAGCAGGAGTCTGTTACCTGGAAGAGAGCCTTCAGGCAAGGGCTTCCCATGAGGCTGTTTTGTCAGAGTGGAATTTCTCAACCTTGGCTACATTTTGGGTCAGATAATTCTTTGCTGTGGGGACTATCCTATCTGTGCATTGTAGGATCTTTAGCAGCATTCCTGGCTTCTCCCTACAACATGCCAGTAGCACACAGCCACCTAGCCATCATAGCCCAAAACATCTTCACATTGCCAACTGTCCCCAGGTAACAGGGCCAATTCATACCTGGTTGAGAACCATTGTCATAAAGGGATGGAAATGATTTCAGACCTAGAGCAATGGGTGGGGATGGTGAGGAAGAGGAAGGAAATAACCCTGTGTCTCTCTTAGCCTGTCCTCTCATCTGTCTACTTGGCATTGCTGAACCCAAACAGAAGCTAGAGGACAAGTTTGTGTTCCCTTCAGGATGCTCCTTTCTTTTACTTTGAGACTAAGCCCCAACAGGCAATTATAGCTGCAGCTCCCAAGCTGGAGCACAGAGTCACTGTGGCCACAAGCCATTCATTCACTCACTTGTGACTGCTGACAAAGATTGCCTCTGGCAGCACAGAGGTTAGTTATTAAAGTCATTGCTAGGGACAGGCCTGTGCCTCTTGTTTTCACCTGTTTTTGCTCCACGCTAATGCACAGCTTGCTTATTTCCTGTTATTTCTAATTTAACATCTTCATTCATATCTCCCTGCTCACTTCTCAGGAGAAGCACCTTGGCAAAGTCTACAGAAGCTGGAGGAATAATCATTGTATCAATATACTTCTGGACTCCCAGGACTTCTTTCAAGACAAATCCTATCATGGCCAAAGTTTCTTCTCTCATTTGTCCCTCTGTATTGCTCCCAGAGCCTTCTAGAGGAAGTATTGCCAAACCATTATTCTATTGATGTTATTTTGCACTCATGGTTTTGTGTTTGGATGACACTTTGACCACCTTGTTGACATCATGCACAGAGCATTCTATTAGGCAATATTTTGTTGATTGATTAATTGGATAGATCCTTAGCTATCTTGGGACAGGGTTTCTATATTTTGTTGAGAGAGTTTGTTTACAACAGTGCTTATTAAATTTTAATAAGAGCACAAATCACCTGAGACCTTGTTGGAATTTAGATTCTGTGATTAGATATGGGGAGGGGCCCGAGTATGCATTTCTAATAAGCTCTGGAATGCTGCTGCTGGTCTGCAGACCATATTGTGAGTAGCAAGGAGCTAGGTGATAGCAAGATACAGAGGCCTTTCTTATATGAACAATTCTTTCAATAATACTTTTAACCTGTTGCAAAACTGGGTTTGGCATTGTAAGGGAGACTCATTCTTGCTTTTTATCCTAAAGACCCCATGCCACTCTGCATGGAAAGATAGAGGCTTTCTGGCTGTTATATTCCTCAAGAGATGCTTCTTTTTTGACTCCCAGTCTATTTCCCACATCACCAATGTGAGCCAACTTCTGTTGCCTTTGTGCTGCCATCCTCAGCTTTGTTCCACATGCAATACTTTTTATCTTGATGCACAAGGGAAAAAAAAAAGACATTTTGTCCTGAGCCTGGGTAGAATTTGGCTATTTCCTCTCTCTGGTGTGGAGGAATCATTTTGGTGACAGGGAAATAAGTCAAGCATGGCTGCTTTTCCACAAGGGGCCAGGTTGGGGTATGCATATATGTGTGCATACCTGTGGGCTGTGAACTCAATTTAGTTTTGCAGTGAAGTTCCCTTCTATGAACTACAGAACACTGTAATGTTTCCTGAATGCTACCCCAATGCAGCAGGGAAACCTTACAGAGACTCTGTTATTATAGAAGCCGTCGTTGTTTACTTCAGAATTCTCACTCATGACTCATTGCGTCTCTCTTCTGGGAGAGTGTTTTTGGTCAGCCAGGAACACTGATTGAGTGGTTTTTGAGGTTACAGACCCCACGGAAGGGCTGGAATGGATCCAAGTCTGAATAAATTATGGATTGTTCTCAGATAGTCATCTTAGCAATGGGGCATATCCAATGAACTGGCTCAAATGCTTCCAAATGACTTAGATCCTGCTCTTGATATATGTAAAGGGTGGTGAAGAGAGGGGGTTAGCATGTAGAATGTTGGAACTCTCATTTAAAGAAAAGCTACTCCCTTTGGAAAGAAAGCCCCCCTTTTCCCTTTCTGCCTTCAGGCTAAAGGAGATTGTTATCACATCAACTGATGTCTGTTGGGATAGGTGACTATATATTAAAATGATATGAATGAGATAAAAATCACCCTACAGCAGGAAAGGAAGGAACAAGACTTCATGTTCTACTAATTCTATATAAGTCAATTTAAAACAAAGGACAGAGGGAAAATTCTAATCAGGCTTATCTGTGTCAGTGCCACTTGGGTTTCAAAGTAGGTAGAGCAGGTTTGAACTCTGGGAAACTAGAGGGCTTGTTGTTCTTGGTTTCTGGGTAAGGAGGAGAGGCAGAGAATGGGAGAAGCATTCAAAGATTAAATGATACAATATGGTTTTTATTTAAAAAATTACCCATATATGACAGTTTCAACTATTTGCAAATTTGCAGATCTTCTTTCCCTGATATTCTGTGAAATAAACAAATACAACCAAAAATAGAGAATACATTATGTACAACAGTGTTTCTCAACTTCAGTACTGTAGACATTTTGGGTCAGATAATTCTTCGTTGTGAGGACCGTTGTGTGCAATGTAGGATGTTTAGTAGCATCTCTGGCCTCAACTCAGCAGATACCAGTAGTATATCCCCAACAATTGTGACAACCTAAAACATCTCTAGACATTGCCAGATGTTCCCGGGGTAGGGGCAGGGGAGCAAAATCTCCTTCTCCTCCAGTTGAGGACCACTGATCTGCACCAAATCTAGAGGGTATCCCCTGACCTAATACTGTAGGTTTTCACCTGGAGTCTTCATACAGCTCCACTAACTTCTGCTGTCATTTTATTTTATTTTTTTTTTGAGACAAAGTCTTGCTGTATTGCTCAGGCTGGGGTGCAGTGCATGATCATGGCTCACTGCAGCCTTGACTTCCTGAGCTCAAGAGATTCTCCCACTTCAGCTTCCCAAGTAGCATATGCCAGAAGCATATACCATCATGCCCAGCTAATTAAAAAAAAGTTTTTTGTAGAGATGGGATCTCGCTGTGTTTCCCAGGCTTGTCTTGAACTTCTGGGCTCAAGTGATTCTCCTACCTTGGCCTCCCAAAGTGCTGGGATTACAGGTGTGAGCCACTGCACGCAGCCAGCTCCACTAACATGGACGCAAGACCTGGGCAGGGTTCACTGGTAACGCTTGTGACAGGCCCATTGCAGGTCTCCAGTGTGGAAAGTGGTGTCATCAGGTGTTGCAAGAGAGACAGGTGTTCCTGCTTAGCCTCCTTCCCCATCGTGGAGCAGCAGGGGCTGAAGGGAACATGGGGCTTTCTGTCTTTTCTCCAGAGAGAACTGCTCCCCTCAAAGCAGGGAAACAGCTGGAAACTCAGGCATGCCTGTGCTGTCTGTGTGAAGACAGACCACAGCTGAGCCAAGATGCTGCAGGGCTTCAGGCTGAGAGGGAGAGTGCAAGGACAACAGGCTCCCTTGGTGCCAGATCATCTCCAGGTTAGCAATATGTACCAAGATTTAAACATATTGGGCTGCCCTTTAATCCAGCAATTCCACTTTTAGGAGCTTTCCTGAGAGCATATTCAGGTAAGTATGCAAAGACTGTATCTAAGAAGAATGTTTAAAATATAAAAAGAACAAAACTGGTTCTACCACTGTTTGGGGATTGGCTAAATTATAGTAAATACAGATAATGGAATAAAATATACATATTGTATTACATGTTTTTCTATTTATGATTTAAAGAGCTTGATGGTAAATATCTATATATCTTTATCTGTGTCTATTTCTTTATCTTATAATACTGACAAAATAAAATACCCTATTACCCCACTTATTTAAAGTATGTGCATATGTGTGCCTGTGTAAGTAGGTATTATGCATGTTCTTGTGTGTCTGCATATGTGCGTGTGTATGTGTGTATGTGTGGGTAAAGTTACATGGCAAAATGTCTGGAAGGACGTTCCTCCAAAACTGAGTGTGGTTATTGCTATTTCATTTTCTTCTTTAGGCTTTACATTTAAGTGGCTCCGTAGTGACTGTCTCATTTTTAAAATAAGAAAAAGAGCTATTTGTATTTTAGAAAATCAAACAAAAGCAGTATGTCACATTTCTTGTTCAATCCTAGTTGAAATAATAGATTTCTCTTTAAGTTAAAAGTCACAAGAATGATTCTTATTTGCCTTTTTTTTTGGTCTCTGAGCCTGTTGGAGCTCATTGTGATATTGCAGTTGCCACCGTTTCTCCATGCTTCTCCAAGGAAGCTATGGCTTATCTGGAGATAGCTCCTGCTCCTTCACTTCCTAAATTCTGGATTTAAAAAGCCACTTAACCCAAGGAAATGAGTTCTGATATTATGGGGACATTGCCTGCTGTTTAGGGTGTTTATCCAGATATCTCAGACTTCAAATTTTAGGATATCTCCTGCAAACTCATAATCCTAACACTATATTTACCAAGCTACACAGAGCTTAAAGAGATTTTTCCATTTGGGGCATCTCTGCCCTTCATCACCGATGACCTTCCTATTTCAACACGACCCTGTTACAGGTGATCAACACTTGCAAATTCAGCAAAAGCCAAAGTCAAAAAGTTATGGGTTTGTCACTGTCAATGGTTTCTACTTAGAGAGGGGGAAACTGGTTCCATCTCTACTGGAGTGCAGTGGCACAATCTTGGCTCACTGCAGCCTCCGCCTCCCGGGTTCAAGCGATTCTCCTGCCTCAGCCTCCTGAGTAGCTGGGATTACAGGCATGTGCCACCATGCCCAGCTAATTTTTTTATTTTTAATAGAGTTGGGTTTCCACCATGTTGACCAGGATGTTCTCAATCTCTTGACCTCATGATCTGCCCTCCTCGGCCTCCCAAAGTGCTGAGATTACAGGAGGGAGCCACTGTGCAATTTCATTATATTTTTAGAGATGAGATTTTACTGTTTCCCAGGCTGCAGTGCAGTGGAACAGTCATAGCTCACTGTAACCTCAAACTGCTGGGCTCATGAGATACTCCCACCTCAGCCTCCCAAATATCAAGGACTACAGGCATATGCCACCATGCCTAGCTAATTAAAAAATATATATATTTTTGTAGTGGTGGAGGTCTTACTATGTTGCCCAGGCTGGTCTTGAACTCCTGGCCACAAGCAACTATCCTGCCTCAGCCTCCTGAGTCACCGGGATTACAGATGTGAGCCACCACAGCCAGCTCTGGACCACACAGTTTTGCTGCCACACCCTTTCCTCCTCTGGATAAGAATGTTCTGATTTCAATAACACAAGTAGAGGGATTGTGTCACAGGAACCATAGGGGTGAAGTGCAGGTCAGCCAGTGGCTTTGGTCTCATAGGAGCAACTCTGAGGGTACCTGCAGGCGAGCGTTGTATACTTGATGATTTCATATGGTCGTCAGCTTCTCTTTGGTTCCAGAGTTACTGTTGTGCCCACTGGATTGATCGGTTTTTATTCTTTTCTAACATGTTGTATTTTTAACAGTTTCTACTCAAGATAGTAATTTTCAGAAAATTTTCCTTTTAGGTATTTCATTTGGATTTCTTATAGCAGAAGCTTTCTCTTTTAAGTTTTCCACTCTGAGATTAGCTTTGAGGACTATAATGAATGAATCTTACCTGAAGCCTCCTATTATTTAACAAAAAGGTCTGTAGAGATAAATTGGCTACATTGTGAACAAGTATGCAAGCAATAAGTGAACACTCCAAGTGGGGAGTTGCTTTTCTATTTTATTGTTGCCTGAACATGCATGTTACCTATTCTGGCTTTGGTATACGGGGCTTTGACTCTTTGGAGCAATGTTAGACCTTGCCTTGGTTGAAAGATGTCCTCACCTATATTGGATAAAATGCCCCCACTTATATAGGATAGAAGATAAAAGCACTTTTGAAGAAGTTTGAAACATCCTGGGAATTTTTCACATTGCTCTCTGTCCTATGTGTTTCATTATAGAATTTGCAAATAAAAATTATTTGTACTATAACAGATCTAAACTCCTGATGTTCAGTATGAAGAAGAATCTAACTCAGTGAGGTAACAACAAACAACAGGATCATCTGGACTTGCCTCTCGCTGGCCTCATTGCCCACCATCACCCCCTTTGCTCATGACACTGCATTCTCCCTGGTTTTCATCTTCTAGGTTGTAATTTAAATGCCCCTTCCTTAGGTAAGCAACCTCTCAATCTCTAGAAGACAGCAAGAATAGAAAGTCCTGTAGTTATATGATCTCATAGGACTCTGATAATCCTCCCTTGTATCTTTTATCAGAATAGTAATTATATGGTTATCTACATAATTAGTTGTTTAACATATATCTTTTCCCTAGACTGTATACTCAGGGACCAAGGCTGATCATGTTTGTACTCCTAAAGTTTAGAAGAGAATATGTATGACTCAGTGCAAATCCATCCCTAACAGTAAGTGGGGTGGGGAGAGGATTAGAGAAGGGGAGAGAAAAAAGTTATATATTTCTCTGATGATGAGTAAGGTAGATCACCAGTTGTCACATGAATTAGGAGAATCTTTCAGGTAACAAGACAGTTCCAAATAGCCCTGAATAGAAATCTGTCTGCTCTGATTGCTTTAGCCTTACCTGATATGACCTGGGACATCTGAATGACAATGCTGTCAAGAGGGTGACAGTGAGAATATGAAGTTGACAGCAGTAATAGCAAGGGGTCTCTCTGAGTCAAAGCTAAAAAGGAAGAGATTGACCTTGTATACTGGCTATGTTCATTTCATCTTGGGGTGACTTTGGTGCCTATTTCAATGACACACACGAATGGAAATAACTTCAGTAGAAGCTGGGCTCTTACTCACTGTAATATCTTTTTTCCCCATTTTTTTTTATTGTGGTAAAATACACACAACATGAAATTTACCATCTTAACAGTTTTTAAGTGTTTCATTCAGTGGTATCAAATACTTTCATAATGTTGCACAACTATCACTACCATCCAACTCCAGAACTTTCTCATCTTGCAAAACTGAAATTCTGTACTCATTAAACAACTTCCCTTTTACTACTTCTGCCCATGTAATTACCATTCTACTTTCTGTCTCTATGATTTTGATAACTCTAAGTATTTTATATAAGTGGAGGGCTGCACATAGTGGCTCACGCCTGTAATCCCAGCACTTTGGGAGGCCGAGGTGGGCGGAGCATGAGGTTGGGAGTTCGAGACCAACCTGGCCAACATGGTGAAACCCCATCTCTACTAGAAATACAAAAATTAACTGGGCGTGGTGGCGGGAACCTATAATCCCAGCTACTCAGGAGGCTGAGGCAGGAGAATCATTTGAACCCTGGAGTCAGAGGTTACAGTGAGCCGAGATCATGCCATTGCACTCCAGCTTGGGTGACAGGGTGAGACTCCATCTCAAGAAAAAATTAATAATAATATTAAGTGGAATCATACAGTATTTGTCTTTTTGTGACTGGCTTATTTCACTTAGCATGATATCCTCAAAGTTTATCCATATTGTAGAATATGTCAGAATTTTCTTCCTTTTTCAGAAACAGTAATATTCCATTGCATATATATGTATGCCATAGTTTGCTTAATCTGCTCATCATCAATGGTCACTTGAGTGGCCTTTCACCATTTGACTATTGTGAATAATACTGTTACAAATACAGATGTGCAAATATCTTTTTAAGACCAAGCTTTCGATTCTTTTGGGTATATACCTAGAAGTGGAATTGCGGAATCATGTGGTAATTCCATTTTAAGGTTTTTGAGGAACCACCATACTGTTTTCTGTAGTGGTTTGATATGGTTTGGCTCTGTGTCCCCACCCAAATTTCATCTCGAATTGTAATCTCCATATGTTGAGCGAGGGACCCTGGTGGGAGGTAATTGGATCATGGTGGCAGTTTCTTCCATGCTGTTCTCCTGGTAGCGAGGGAGTTCTTATGAGAGCTGATAGTTTTAAAAGTGTTTGGTAGTTCCCCCTTCACTCTCTGTCTCTCCTACTGCCTTGTAAAGAAGGTGCCTGCCCGCCCTTAGCCTTCTACTATGATTGTAAGTTTCCTGAGGTCTCCTCCCACCAGGTGGAACTGTGAGTCAATTAAACCCTTTTCCTTTATAAAGTACCCAATCTCAGGTAGTATCTTCATAGCAGTGTAGGAACAGACTAACACATGGATGTACCATTTTACATTTCCACCACCAGTGCACAGGGGTTCCAATTACTCCACATCCTCACTTGTAATTTTCTATATATTTTTTATAGTAGCTATCCTAATTGGTGTGATGTGGTATCTCACTGTAGTTTTGATTTGAGTTTTCCTAATGATTAGTGATGTTGAGTGTACTAGTTCATTCTCACACTGCTATAAAGGACTACCTGAGACTGTAGTAATTTATAAACAAAAGAGGTTTAATTGACTCACAGTCCACAGGCTGTACAGAAGGCATGGCGGAGGAAACCTCAGGAAACTTACAATCATGGTGAAATGGTAAAGGGAAAGCACACACAGCTTCATGTGGCAGCAGGAGAGAGAGAGAGAGAGAGAGAGAGGGAAAGAAAGGGGAAGTGCTACCCATTTTCTAACAACCAGATCTTGTGAGAACTCATTCACTATCATGAGTACAGCAAGGGGGAAGTTCACCCCCATGATCCAATCACCTCCCACCAGGTTCCTCCCCCTATATTGGGGATTACAATTCAATATGAGATTTGGGTGGGGACACAGAACCAAACCATATCATTGAGCATCTTTTCTTTGCTTATTGTCCATTTATAGATCTTCTTTGAAGAAATGTCTATTTAAGTTCTTTGTCCATTTTTATTTTTTTGTGTATTTAGGCATTCTCTACATATCCCGGACACTAATATCCAGATACATGATTTGTAAATATTTTCTCCCATTCTGTGGGTTGCCTTTTTACTCTGATAGTATCTTTTGATGCACAGAATTTTGTAATTTTCTTATTTTTGAGTGTGAAACAACAATAATCGTTTATTATTGTTATCTCTTATGATTTGGTGACTGGGTTCAGCTAGGTGGTTCCCACTCAGAGTATCTCACCTGGCTGCCATGAGACAGGATAATGCTGGAATCATCTTGAAGGCTTCTTCATTCACATGTTTGGCACTGGGACCAGGAAACTTCAAAGTGCTGGGGGCTGAAACAGCTAGGGCTCCTCTGACTCTCTCTTTACCTTCCTGTGGTCTCTGCAACATGGTGGTTTCAGAGCAGCTATACGTATGCTCCAAAGACATATGTTCTGAGTGAGAAAACTAGTTGAAGCTGTATCACCTTTTAAAAAATATTTTCATTGGCATATAATTGTTCATATTTATGGGGTACAATATGATGTTTTGATACATATATATGGTGTAATGATCAAATCATGATAATTAACATACCTATCATCTTAAACTTTGTTTTGCTGTGAGAATGTTCAAAATCTTCTTTTCTATTTGAAATGGACAATTCATTATTGTTAGCTATAATCATCCTGCTGTGCAATAGAGTACCAGAGTATATTCCTCTTATATAACTGTAATGTGTACCCCTTGATTATCTTCTCCCCTTCTTCCTCTTCTCATTGTTCTCCCCAGTCTCTGATAACCACTATTCTACTCTCAATTTCTATGGGATCAATTTATTTAGATTCCACATATGAGTGAGGTCATGTGGTATTTGTCTTTTGGTGCTTGGCTTATTTCACTTGACATAATGTCCTCCAGTCTCATTCATGTTGTCACAAATGACAGGGTTTCATCCTTTTTTATGGCTGAATAGCATTCCATTTGTGTATATAGCACATTTTAAAAATCTACTCACCCATTGATGGGCATTTGGTTGATTCCATATCTTGGTTATTATGAATAGTGCTGCAATAAACATGGGAGTACAGTTGTCTCTTCAATATACTGATTTCATTCTCTTTGGAATATACCAAGTAGTGGGATTGCTGGATCACATGGTAGGTCTATTTTTAATTTTTTGAAAAAGCACCATACTGTTTTCCATAATGTCTCTATTAATTTACATTCCTACAAATAGTTTATAAAAGCATTCCTTTTTCCACATTCTCACTAGCATTTGTTACTTTTTTGTCTTTTTGAAATTAGCCATTCTAATTGGGGTAAAGTGATATCTCATTGTGGTTTTGATTTGCATTTCTCTGTGATTAGTAATGTAGAGCATTTTTTTTCCTATATCTGTTGACCATTTATGTCTTCATTTGAGAAATGTCTGTTCAGGTTTTTGCCCATTTTTACATAAAATTATTTGTTTTTTGGCTATTGAATTGTGTGAGTTCCTCATAAGTTTTGGATATTAACCCCTTAACAGATGTATAGTTTGCAAATATATTCTCCCATTCTATAGGTTTTCTTTTCACTCTGTTGACTGTTTCCTTTGCCGGGCAGAATCTTTTTAGTGTGACGTAGTTCCATTTGTTTATTTTTGCTTTTGTTGCTTAACTTTTGAGGTTTTGTCTAGAAATCCTTGCACAGACTTTTGTCATGTAGCATTTCCCCTATGTTTTCTTCTAGTAGTTTCATAGTTTTGGGTCATATATTTAAGTATTTATGTTATTTTGAGTTGGTTTTTTGTATATGGTAAGACATAGGGGGTCTAGTTTTATTTTTATACATGTGGATATTCAGTTTTCCCTGCACCATTTATTGAAGAGAGTGTCTTTTCCCCATTGTGTGTTCTTGGCACCTTTGTCAAAAATCAGTTGGCAGCTGGGCATGGTGGCTTACTCCTGTAATTCCAACACTTTGGGAGGCCAAGGCAGGAGGACCGCTTGAGCTCAGGAGTTTGAGACCAGCATGGGCAACCTAGTGTGACCTCCTCTCTTCCAAAAATAAAAAAAAGTATGTAGCTGGGCATGGTAGCATGTGTCTATAGTCTCAATTATTTGTGAGACAGAGGTGGGAGGATTGCTTGAGCCTGGGAGATTGAGGCTGCAGTGAGCTGTGATATAGCCATTGCACTCCAGCCTGTGGGAACAGAGCAAGATGCTGTCTCCAAAAACAAAAAAGAAAAAACCGAAAAGACCAATTGGCTATCAATGTGTGGGTTTATTTCTGGGCTCTCTATTTTCTTCCATTGGTCTATGTGTCTGTTTTTATGCTAATACCATACTATTGGGTCACTACAGGTTTGTAGTATGTTTTGAAATCAAGTAGTGTGATGCATCCAGCTTTATTATTATTATTATTATTATTATTATTTTTGCTCAAGGTTGCTTTGGCTATTCAGAGTCTTTGGTAGTTCCCATGTAAATTTTAGATTTTTTTTTTTTGTTTCTGTGAAAAATGACATTGGAATTTTGATAGAGATTGCATAGAATCTGTAGATTGCTTTGGGTAGGATGGCCATTTTTATAGTATTCTTCTAATTTATGAACATGGAATACCTTTCCATTTATTTGTATCCTGTTCAAATTCTTTAATAGTGTTTTAGAAGTTTTAGTGTAGATATCTTTCACCTCCTTGGTTAGATTTGTTCCTACTTTCCTTTTTTGTAGCTATTATGAGTGAGATGGTTTTCTTGATTTCTTTTTCAGATAGTTTACTATTGATGCATAGAAATGCTACTGATTTTTACATGTCGATTTTGTACCCTGCCACTTTTCTGTATTAATTCTAACAGTTTTCTTGGTGGGGTCTTTAGGGTTTTTTTTTAATATATAATGTCATGTTGTCTGCAGACAGGTGCAATTTGACTTTCTTCTTTCCAATTTGAATGCTTTTCAGTTTTTCCTAATTGCTTTGGCTAGGACTTCCAGTACTATCTTGAATAGTAGTGGTGAAACTGGGTAACCTTGTTATGTTCCAGATCTTAAAGGCAAAACTTTCAACTTTTCCCCATTCAGTATGATGTTGGCTGTGGGCTTATCATATATGACCTTTATTTTGGTGAGGTATGTTTTTTCTATATCTAATTGGTTGAGAGTTTTTATTAGGAACTAATGCCAAATTTTGTTAAATGCTTTTCTGCATCTGTTGAAATGGTCATATGGATTTTATCCTTTATTCTGTTATTGTGATCTATCACATTTATTGATTTGCTCATGTCAAACTATCCTTGCATTCCTGAGATGAATCCCACTTGATCATGATGAATGATCTTTTTAATGTGCTATTGAATTCTGATTTCAAGTATTTTGTTCAGGATTTTTGAATCTATGTTCATTAGAATCATTGTCCTGTAATTTTCTGTTTTGTTGTATCCTTGTCTGGTTGTATAATCAAGGTAATACTGTAATTTTCATGAAGTCAAATTTCTCTATTTTTTCTTTTGTTGCCTATGCCTTTGGTGTCATATCAAAAAAAATGTTGGCAGATCTAATGTCATGAAGCTTTTGCCTCATGTTTTCTTCTAAGAGTTTCATAGCTTCAGGTCTTAAATTTAGGTCTTTCGTGTATTTTGAGTTAATGTTTTTGTTTATATTAAGTCAGAGTCTAACTTCATTCTTCTGCATGTGAATATCCAATTTTCCCAACACCATTTGTTGAAAAGACTGAATGAACTTGGCACCTTGTCAAAGTAATTCACCCCTGTATTTGAGGGCTTATTTCTGAGCTATCTTTTCTATTGTTTATAAGTCTGTCTTTATGCCAGTACCACAATATTTGATTATTGTAGCTTTGTATAAGTTTTGAAATCCAGAAATGTTAATATGAGCCCTCTAGTTTGTTCTTTTTTTTTACCAAAATTGTTTTGGTTATTCAGATTCATTGAGACTCCATATGAATTTTAGGATGGGATTTTCTATTTCTACAAAACACATCACTGAGATTTTGATAGATATGGCATTGAATCTGTAGGTTGCTTGGGTAGTATTGGCATCTTAGTAATAGTAAGTCTTCTAGTCCATGGACATGAAATGCATTTCTACTTATTTATGACTTCTATTTCTTTCAGTAATATGTTTTTCATTGTTTAAGTCTTTCACCTCCATGGTTAATTCCTTAGAATTTTTTAATGCTATTTTAAATGGAATTATTTTCCTGATTTCCTTTTCAGATTGTTTATTTTTAGGGTATAGAAATCCAACTGATTTTTATCTGTTCACTTTGTGTACTGCTACTGTAATGAATTCATTTATTCCTAATAATATTTTTGTGGAATCTTTAGGTTTTCCTACATATAAGATCATATTATCTGCAAACAGAGATAATTTTACTTATTTCTTTCCAGTTTTGATGTTTTTCATTTCTTTCTCTTGTCTAATTTATTAGGTTAGAATTTCCAGTACTATGTTGAATAAGTGGCAAAAGTGAGCATCCATGCCTTGTTGCTAATCTTAGAATAAAAGCTTTCAATTTTTCATCATTTAGTATATTTGTTGTCAGTTTTTCATAGATGGCTTTTATTATGTTGAAGTAGTTTCTTTCTATTCCTTGTTTGTTGAGCCTTTTTATCTTGAAAAGATGAATTTTTGTCAATTTTTTGCATCATTTGAGATTATCATGTGTTTTTTTCCCTTCATTCTGTTAATGTGGTGTATTACATTGATTGACTTTCATGTAATGAACCATTCTTATGTTCTGGGAATAAATTACACCTGGTCATGGGGTATAATACTTTTAATAGGCTACTGAATTTGGTTTGCTAGTATTTTGTTGAGGATTTTTGCATCAGTCTGGTTTTGGTGTCAGGATAATGCTCGTCTTATAGAATGAGTAAGGAAGTGTTCCTTCTTCAAGTTTTTAGAATAGTTTAAAAGGATTTGTGTTAGTTCTTAGGGGAATTTATCAGTGAAGCCTTCAAATTCAGGGTCTGGAGTCTTTCTTTGTTAAGAGATTCTTGATTACCGATTCAATATTCTTACTAATTATTGGGCTATTCAGATTGATGCAGAAATCCTCAACAATATTTCTTTTTTACTAATTTAGTCTTGGTAAGTTTTATGCTTCTAGGAATTTGTTCATTTCATTTAGGTTATCCAATTTGTTGGCATATAAGTGTTCATTGTACTCTCTAATAATGCTTTTTATTTTAATAGAATTGGCAGTAATGTCCCCACTTTCATTTCCAACATTAGTAGTTTGAGTCTTCTCTTTTATTAGAAATTCCATCTAGGTTTGTCACTTTTGTTGATCTCTTCAAGAACAAACTTTTTGTTTCATTGGTTTGCTTTACTGTCTTTCTGTTCTCTATTTAAATTTATCTCTGCTCTAAACTCTATTATTCCCTTCCTTCTGCTAGCTTTGGGTTTAGTTTGTTCTTCTCTTTTTTAGTTTCATCAGTTGCAAAGTTCGGTTATTGATTTTAAATCTTGTTTTTTTAATGTAAGCATGTATAGCCATAAATTTCCTCCTTACTGCTTACACTACATCCCCTAAGTTTTGGTATGTTGTGTTTTTATTTTCATTTGTCTTTAAATATTTTCTGCATTCTTTTGTAATTTCTTCTCTGATTCATTTGTGGTTTAAGAATGTGTTGTTTAATTTCAACAAATTTGTAATTTTTTCCCATTTTCCTTCTGTTATTGATTCCTATCTTCATGCCCTTGTGGTCAGACAAGGTGCTTTGTATGATATTCATCTTTTTAAATGTATTGAGACTTAATTTGTGGCCTAACCTCTGTTCTACCCTGGAAAGTGTCCCTTGTGAACTTGGGAGGAATATGTATGCTGTTGTTGCTGGGTAGAGTATTCTATATATGTCAGTTAGATCTAGTTGGTTTATCATGTGGTTAAATTCTCTGCTCCCTTGCTTTTCTTCTGTCTGGTTGTTCTTGTTATTAAGAGTGGAGTATTGGCCGGGCGCGGTGGCTCGAGCCTGTAATCCCAGCACTTTGGGAGGCCGAGACGGGTGGATCACGAGGTCAGGAGATCAAGACCATCCTGGCTAACATGGTGAAACCCCGTCTCTACTAAAAAATACAAAAAAACTAGCCGGGTGTGGTGGCGGGTGCCTGTAGTCCCAGCTACTCGGGAGGCTGAGGCAGGAGAATGGCGTAAACCCGGGAGGTGGAGCTTGCAGTGAGCTGAGATCCGGCCACTGCACTCCAGCCTGGGCGGCAGAGCGAGACTCCGTCTCAAAAAAAAAAAAAAAAAAAAAAAAGAGTGGAGTATTGAAATTTCCAACTATTATTATAGAACTATTTCTTCCTTTGATTCTGTCAGTTTTTGCTTTATATAATTTGATGATTTATCAGTATGTATATAACTGTTTATTCTTGTTCTATCTTCTTGCTATATTGAAATTTATATTATTAGATGATGACTTTGTCTGTTGTAATTTTTTTGATTAAAAGTCATTTTTTTTCTGATATTAGTGTAACCATCCCTGCTCTCCTTTGGTTACTGTTTTAAAACGTTCATTTTCTGCTGCTACAAAAGAATACCACAGACTGGTACTTTTTAAACAATAATATTTTATTTTGCTTATGGTTATGGAGCTGGAAAGTCCAAGAGTATGGTACTGGAATCTGGCAAGGGTCAGTATCCTTGTATTATCCTATGGTGGAAGGTAGAAGGCAGAAAGGCAAGTCAGCACATGAGACAGGAAGAGGAAATCAAGCCAAACTCATTCTTTTATCAGGAGCTCACTCCCACAGTCACTAATCCACTCCCACAATAACAGCATTACTTTATTCCTGAGGGCTGAGCCCTTATAGCCTAATCACTTCTTAAAGGTCCCACTTCTTTTTTTTTTGTTCAACTTTTATTTTAAGTTTCAGGGTACATGTGCAGGATGTGCAGGTTTGTTGCATAGGTAAGTGTGTGCGATGGTGGTTTTCTGCACAGATGAACCCTTTAGCTAGGTATTAAGCTCAGCATCCATTAGCTATGCTTCCTGATGCTCTCCCTCCCCTACCCTTCCTGATGGGTCCCAGTGTATGTTGTTCTCCCCATGTGTCCATGTGTTCTCATCGTTCAGCTCTCTTTTATAAGAGAGAACATGCGGTGTTTGATTTTTCTGTTCCTGCATTTGCTTGCTGATCCACGTCCCTGCAAAGGGCATGATCTCATTCCTTTTTATGCCTGCATAGTACTCCATGGCATATATGTACCACATTTTCTTTATCCAGTCTACCATTAATGGGCATTTTGGTTGATTCCATGTCTTTGCTATTGTGAATAGTGCTGCAATGAGTATACGCATGCATGTATCTTTTTTTTTTTTTTTTTTTGACATGGAGTCTCACTGTTGTCACCCAGGCTGGAGTACAATGGCACGATCTTGGCTCACTGCAACCTCTGCCTCCTAGATTCAAGCTATTCTCCTGCCTCAGCCTCTTGAGTAGCTGGGATTACAGGTGCTTGGCTACCATGCCTGGCTAATTTTTGTACTTTTAGTACAGATGGGGTTTCGCCATGTTGGCCAGGATGGTCTCGAGCTCCTGACCTCAGGTGATCTGCCTGCCTCGGCCTCCCAAAGTTCTGGGATTACAGGCATGAGCCACCGTACCCGGCCACATGTATCTTTATAATAGAATGATTTCTACTCCTTTGGGTATATACCCAGTAATGGGATTGCTGGGTCAAATGGTATTTCTGCCTTTAGATTTTTGAGGAATTGCCACACTGTCTTCCACAATGGTTGAACTAATTTACATTTCCATCAACAGTGTAAAGGCATTCCTTTTTCTCCTCAACCTTGCCAGCATCTGTTATTTCTTGACTTTTTAATAATCACCATTCTGACAGGCATGAGATGGTATCTCATTGTGGTTTTAATTTGCATTTCTCTAATGATCAGTGATGTTGAGCTGATTTTCATATGTTTGTTGGCTGCATGAGTGTCTTTTTAGAGAAGTGTCTGTTCATGTCTTCTGCCTACTTTTTAATGGAGTTGCTTGTTTTTTTCTTGTAAATTTGTTTACGTTCCTCGTAGACTCTAGATATTAGACCTGTGTCAGATGGATAGATTGCAAAATTTTTCTCCCACTCTGTAGGTTGTCTGTTCACTCTGATGATAGTTTCTTTTGCTGTGCAGAAGCTCTTCAGTTTAATTAGATCACATTTGTCCATTTTTGCTTTTGTTGCAATTGCTTTCAGCGTTTTTATCATAAACTATTTTCCCATGCCTATGTCCTGAATGGTATTGCTTAGATTATCTTCTAGGGTTTTTATAGTTTTGGGCTTTTACATGTAAGTTTCTAATCCATCTTGAGTTAATTTTTGCATAAGGTCCAAGGAAGGGGTCCACTTTCAACTTTCTGCATATGGCTAGCCGGTTCTCCCAGCCCCATTTATTAATTAGGAAGTTCTTTCCCGATTGCTTGCTTTTGTCAGGTTTGTCAAAGATGAGATGGTTGTAGATGTGCAGTCTTATTTCTGAGTTCTCTATTCTGTGCCATTGGTCTATGTGTCGGTTTTTATACCAGTACCATGCTGTTTTGGTTACTGTAGCCTTGTTTAGTTTGAAGTCAGGTAGTGTGATGCCTCTAGCTTTGTTCTTTTTGCTTAGGATTGTCTTGGCTATTCAGGCTCTTTGTTGGTTACATATTAATTTTAAAATAGTTTTTTTCTAATTCTGTGAAGAATGTCAATGGCAGTTTAATGGAAATAGCATTGAATGTATTAATTACTTTAAGCAGTGTGGCCATTTTCATAATGTTGTTTCTTCCTATCCATGAGCATGGAACGTTTTTCTGTTTGTTTGTGTTCTCTCTGATTTCCTTGAATAGTGGTTTGTAGTTCTTGAAGAGGTCCTTCACTTCCCTTCTTGGCTCTAGTCCTAGGTATTTTATTCCTTTTGTAGAAACTGAAGGCCCCACATCTTAATACCATCACAATACCAATTAAATTTAAACATGAGTTTTTGGAGTGGACGTTCAACCATAGCAGTTACTATTTGCAAGGAATATTTTATTCCATCCTTTCATTTTTAATTTATTTGTGTCTTTGGATCTCAGTTAAGTCTTGCAGACAGTATATAGGTGGATAATGGTTATTTTTTCATTCTGCCATTCTCTGTCTTTTGATGGAGAGTTTAATTCATTTAAATTTAAAGTAATGCATTATAAGGAGGAACTTATGTTATCTTGCTATTTGCTTCCCATATGCCTTATAGCTTTTTTGGCTCCTCATTTTCTTTTGTGTGTAGTCGATTTTTAATAGTGAGTTTATTTTTTATTTTTCAAGACAGAGTCATGCTTTGTTACCTACACTGGGGTGTAGCGGTGTGATCCTAGCTCACTGCAGCCTTGAACTCCTAAACTCAGGTGATCTTTCCACCTCAGCCTCCCAAGTAGCTAGGACTACAGGTGCATGCCACCGCACCTGGCTAATTAAGTATATATATAGGCAGTGACAGGGCCTTGATATATTGCCCAGGCTAGTCTTGACCTCTTGGACTCAAAAGATCTTTCCACCTTGGCCCTCCAAACTAGTGGGATTATGGGCATGTGCTGCTGCACCTGTCCTAGTGAGACACTTAAATTACTGTCTTATTTTCTTTTTGGGGGGTATATTCTATAGCTGTTTTATTTGTGGTAATTATGGGGATTACATTTCACACCCTAAAGTTAGTTATAACATTTTAATTTAAATTTATACAGCTTAATTTCATTAATATGCAAAAGCTGTGCTCCTTTACAGCTTTATCTTCAAGTCTTTTGATTGTTGATGTCATAAAATTATGTTTCATACATTGTCTGTAGCATAAAAACAGAAAATATAAGCTAATAATTTTTTGAAGTACATTAATCTCTAAAATTATGTAAAAAAACAAAATATAGAGTTACAAACTAATGTTACAGTAATACTAGCTTTTAGACTTACAATTGTTTAAAAAATGTGTTGGTCTCTTAAGTCATATAGAAAACAAATAGTGGGGTTACAAACTATTGTTAAAATGATACTAGCTTTTACAATTGCCCATATATTTATCTTTATTGATTAAAGATATCTTACATGGCTTTCAGTTATTGTCTAGTGCTCTTTCATTTCCTCCTGCAGAGTTCCCTTGAGCATTTCTTGCAGGATAGGTCTAATAATAATGAACTCCCTTAGCTTAAGTTTGTCTGTGAATATTTTTATTGCTCCCTCACTTTTGAAGGACTGTTTATTGGATATGGAATTCTTGGTTGATAGTTTTTTCTTATAGCACTTTGAATATATTGGTCCAGTGCCTTCTGATGAGCAAACTTTTTGATGAGAAATCTGATAATCTTATTGAGGATCCCTTATATATGATTAGTTGCTTCTCTCTTGTGGCTTTTAAGATTCCTTCTTTATCTTTCTGAAGTTTAATTATAATGTGTCTCATTGTGAGTTTCTTTGAGTTCATCTTAGTTGGAGTTTATTGATCTTCTTGAATGTTTATATTCATGCCTTCCATCAAATCTGGGAAGTTTTCAGTTGTTATTTCTTCAAATATTCTTTCTGCCATGTTCTGTCCCTATTATCCT
The DNA here is from genome assembly GCF_003255815.1 of Theropithecus gelada. Taxonomy (NCBI): domain Eukaryota; kingdom Metazoa; phylum Chordata; class Mammalia; order Primates; family Cercopithecidae; genus Theropithecus; species Theropithecus gelada. Next base: position 143,213,419 of record NC_037668.1, read on the forward strand.
ACTGGAATTCCCATACTGCATATGTTGGTCTGCTTGATGGTGTCCCACAGGTCTCTTAGGCTCTCTGTATATTGTTGTTCAATCTTTATTGTCTCTGTCCTTTAGACACATTTATTTTCAGTATCCTATCTTCAGTTAATGGATTCTTTTTTCCAGCTCATCTCTGCTTTTGCATACTTCTGGTAAATTTTTAATTTTAGTTATTCTATTTTTCAGCTCCAGCATTTCCTTTTGGTTTCTTTTTTAGGTTTTCCATTTCTTTATGAATATTTTCATTTTGTTTGGACATCATTTTCTTGCCTTTGTTTTTTTTACATCTTTCTTTGGTTCTTTGAGAACTTTAAGATAGTTTTAGAGTCTGTCTAGTAGATCTACCATCAGGGAAAGGGCACTGTTCCTAAATCCCCCATAGGTTACTTCAGCCAGTGGTGTAGGAGGTTGCAAACAATGGGGAGAGATGTGATGACAGTGGTTACTTACCCCTCTGTCTGCACCTATGTTATCAGAAGCAGCAATCAGTGATATTTGTAGGGAAGGTGCTTTTTGCCCACCTGGTTCCCATAAGCTGTGTGCAAGCTGCTCCTGAAATGTGTGCACAGCTGCCTGCCATGGAGCTGGGAGTGGAGGATAGGTAGCGGCTGCTGTGCAAAGAGTGGAAATTGACTAAAAGTGACTATAATTTACTATCTAAACCTTCTTCTGGAAGTTGCAAGCCTTCAATAGACTCCAGAGTTCCATATAATTACATCAGATAGATTCTGTTAGTGCAATTATTGTCTAGGTGGAGATGGTAGATTGCTGGTGCCTTCTACTGCACTATCTTTCTAAAATCCTCTTGAAATATCTTTTTAAGAGCTAAAGGCCCCGCTGGTATACAGTTGTCCAGATCTTGCTGACCATTAACTGGAGCAGATAAACACACTATAGGTGTCCGCCACCCACCTCCAACTTTTTTTTTAGGTTTCGTAAGAACAGTTGGTGGTTTACAGCTATGAATAGAACGGAAGTGTTTAGGCTGGCCACAGTGGCTCATACCTGTAATCCCAGCACTTTGGGAGGCTGAAGTGGGCAGATCACTTGAACTCAGGAGTTCCAGACCAGCCTGGGCAACATGGCGAAACACTGTCTCTACAAAAAATAGAAACATTAGCCAGGTGTTGTAGTGCATGCCTTTAGTCCCAGCTACTTGAGGGGCTGAGATAGGAGGATAGTTTGAGTCCGGGGGTGAGGCTGCAGTGGGCCATGATCATGCCACTGCACTCCAGCCTGGGCAACAGAGTGAGATTCTCTCTTCTTTGGAGCCAGGAGTGCAAATGGAAAATTTTTTCAAAATTTATCAGAGTGCCTTCTATACCTTTTTACATTTTGCTGTATTTTGTGTTCTTTGTCACTCTACTTTATATAAATGTGAAAATGTCAGGCCAAAATTATTTTATGTATCTGGTTTTATTAGCTTTGATTATCTAGTAGCATATGGAATAGTGTATTTATTATATTTTTCTAAAATAATTCATTAGAACATAATCCCAGGAAAAACCAGTAGAGAAGTGGAAATGTGGCATTGGAAAGGAAGGAGATTGAGTGAGGGTATGGAATTAAGCAAAGTCCCTTAAAGCTAATTTTGTATCACTTCTGCAGTGAACTCTGGGGACAATGTAGGTCACACCTCAGATTTTTTCTAATAATGAAGTAAAGGAGCTGGAGTATTTATACCTCACAACTATCAGTCATTGGTTAAGTGCTGCCCTTGGGGCCATGTCAGTTCTCAAGTACTTCTGGCTGTGCTATGTGTGTGCAGGCAACATGACTTCTAGCAACCTAAGTGAAGTCTTCCAATGAAGATACACAGGTGCTTGCTGCTGGGCATGAAAGCAAACTGAGAGCTGGTGTGCACAAAAGTGGCTAAGGGATCCAAGGAAACACAGATGGAAGACTAACTACATTCCACCCCTTACACCATTCAGGGCCACTTCCATCTCATGTAAGTTTATTTGATTGATCCTGTGGTTTTGTGACTAGTTACAAATTCTAAGTAAATAAAAGGACTTACAAGAGGATGGTTAATGGAATAAGCTGCAGCTCCCAATGTTTAATTGGTCCTGAGACCATAGGTGATACCTATCAACTCCTTTCTCCACCATTCATCCTAAACTCCTTTCCTACATGGGCAGGATTTCTACTAATGTAGATTGCTTTCCAGTTGAAATGACACAGCTATTCTTTCCAGAGAGTTCTGAGGGTTAGGTAATCATGTCCCTCCCATGAATCTTGTTCTTTCTCACTCACAGTTAAAAACTGGGCATGGCATCACCAAGAGAAGGTGATTCAGGGAAGAAAGCACTGCTTCTCTTTAGTGAATTATCAGACTTTCTGACTTACTTTTCATTGCCCCTCTTAGCTAGTGGCAACTCTACCTTCTCATGATGGTCTAGGTCAATACTTCGTGCCAGAATGAAACTCCTTTCTGTTTCTGCTGATCTACTGTATTGAGGAGCCCAAAATGATTAGCTTTAGGTTCAGTGGAGCCTTACTGTGTCCCTTAGTGAAAGCATTTCCTTCCCACTCCTACCCCTGGGAACCAGTACCCCTAGATCTGCCAAGTCTAACGTTGTAGGACTAGGAAACACAAACTTCCTAAGTGGATCACTGGGTATGAAGATAAGAGAGGCCATGTCTGCTTTCATCCTTTGGATCATGGACCCAGATATTCTACCTATTAAGACATAGCAACATATTATTATTGGTTCAAGGTATATACCACATCTTGATAGTACCTCATTTTTGTGGAGTTTCATCTCTTATCTTTATCTGGCACCTTAGCTACATTTTCTTTTCTTTTCTATTTTTTTTTTTTTTTTTGAGATAGAGTCTTGCTCTGTCACCCAGGCCAGATTGCAATGGTACAATCTCAACTCACTGCAACCGCTGCCTCCTGGGCTCAAGTGATTCTCCTGCATCAGCTTCCTGAGTAGCTGGGATTACAGGCATGCTCCACCACGCCTGGCTAATTTTTTTGTATTTTTAGTAGAGATAGGGTTTCACCATGTTGCCCACGCTGGTCTTGAACTCCTGACCTCAGGTGATCCACCCACCTTGGCTTCTCAAAGTGGTGGGATTACAGGTGCGAGCCACTGTGCCTGACTTACATTTTCAATGGATAGTCTATGTTGTGTATAGCTGGCAGCTCCTGTATGCAGTATAACATAGGAATCCTATGTTCATGTGCCCAGTGTTGAACCTCATTGGCTGGAAATGGATTTCTTGGTCTAAGACATTATTCTATGTAATCCTATGTTAGCTAATCAGTATGAGCACTTGGATAGTGATACTAAATGAGGTACTATAGGCAGGAAAGACCAATCTATACCTGGAATACGTATCAATCCTCTTGAGGATGCATCTCTGCCTTTTCTAAGGTGAAAGGAGCTCAATGTAATCTACCTGCAAAAAAGTGGCTGGTTGGCATCCTTGAGAGATGGCACCATGTCTAGATCCCAGCATCAGTATCTGTGATTGATAGGTCAGACGTTCAGAAGTGGCAATATTGAAATTAGTCTTTGTAAGATGAATCCCTTACTATTAAACCATCTCTGCCACCACGGCTATTACATTTATGTTCTTACCATGCAAGCATTGTGATGGCTGAGGACAGAGTCTTGATGATAATTACTAGATGAGATGTCTTGCCTATTTGGTTGTTTAATTCCTTTACATCAGATACTTTCTGATGGGCGTTAATGTGGAGCATGCAGATCCTGACGTTTGGTATCTGTATTAGTTCATTCTTACACTGCTTTGAATAAATATCTGAGATTGGGTAATTTATAAAGGAGAGAGTTTTAATTGACTCACAGTTCCACATGGCTGGAGAGGCCTCAGGAAACTTACAATCATGGTGGAAGGCAAAGGAGAAGCAGGCACCTTCTTCACAGAGTGGCAGGACAGAGTGAGTGCAAGCAGGGAAATGTCAGATGTTTATAAAATCATCACATCTCGAGAGACTCACTCACTATCATGAGAACAGCATGGGGGAAGGTACCCCCATGATCCAGTTACCTCCATTTGGTCCTGCCCTTGACATGTGAGGATTATGGGGATTATAATTCAAGATGAGATTTTGGGTGGTGACACAGCCAAACCATACCACTGTCCATTCTTATAGGCCCTTCTGTGTGCTTTTTCTTCATACCTTCTTGTCCCTGATTTCTTAACCTTACTCCTTATATGTCCCTGACCAATGAGCCAGGCCATTTCCCACAAAGCAGGTGGCTATATATACCCTTACTATGAGCCACTTTTCTCTTCACACAAAGTGGATAATAAGGCACATTACTCAAAGCTCTGCCCATTGTGAAGAATTTCCCTTCATCATTATTTTCAAGGTCGCTCCTGGGGTTGTAGTGTGACAGCAGTTTATTTTTGGCTAACGTTAATATTGAGTTTATTTATTCAAGAACTAGGCATTTTTTTTCTCCTCTATTACCTGGTTGTATGGAACTCACTGCTTTCCATTCTACTCCATGAGACCATGGACAGTGTCAGTGCAGAAGAGATGAGTCAAATGGGATTCTTGGGCATCTATTTAGGGACCTTCTCAAGCCTGAGGGTCTCTACTTGATTCTATGATTTTGTATGTCTTATAGCACCAGACTCATGAGGGACAGCTCTAGTGACATGTTCATTTGATACTCCATGGTCAGACACTTCATCTCTGCCATAGTATGCTAGTAGTTGTTTTTCAAATGGTGTATAATTCCCTGTTGCAGAAAGCATGCAAATGGAGATTGGCTTCCTTTGGCTGGTCAAAAACTCTGTATGAGGGTTTTCTCCACTGTGTGTGCTATCACTGTTATGTCTGCTGGTTCATGTGCAGGCAGATCTCCTTGCCTCACAGTCTAAATTTGTAGAATTCTCTTTTTCTTTGGACATTCTACTTTAAACTGGCAGCCTGTTATGGCCCCAGTAAATTGATCACAGCAGCAGTTTTTACAAGTGCAGAATATGTTGCTTCTAAAATCAGAATAGACTTCCCAGTTTCTGGGTGGAAGGAGGTGGAAGGCACAATAGCTTATTCTTTACCATGGAGGGGATGGATGTTCCATTATGTCCAGACTACGGTCTTCCTCAAAACTTCACGAATGCAGCAAGCTCTTGACTATTTTTAGGGTTATATTTCTCCCTGGCATATTTCTTACCAGGACATCTATAGTTCTTGTCACTTTTTGATTATCAGGTCTAATTAGCTTATGTCATTATTTTAACAGATTAACTTGATGTTTTGTGGGATATCCAAATGATCCAAATCTCTTCAGACTGTATTGAAACAGAGGGCAGGAAGGTTAACATAGTCCCAGAGCAAGACTATGAATATAATGTTATCTGTCTTATGTGAAATCAAGTACTTCTGATCTATCTTTCTGATGGATATTGAAAAGAATTTGTTCACCAGATAAATAGGCACATATCAAGTAAGGAGGCTGTACTGATCCGTTATAGTAAAGATAACATACTTCACATACAACTGTGATTAGGGACACAGATTGACTAAGTGTGTGATAATCTACCATCATCTACTAGAATCCACATTTTTTTTGCAATGGCTCTACTGGTGAATTAAATGTTGTTTGCTAGAGTAACCAATCCTGCGTCCTTTAGGTTTGAGTGTAGTATTAATTACTGTTATTCTACCTGGGATACAGTATTGTTTCTGCATTACTATTTTGGCCAGGAAAGGAGGCATTTTCAAAGGCTTCCTCTTGACCTTTCCTAACATGATTGCATTTACTCTGCAGGTCCAGTAACCAGTGTAAGAGTTCTGCCAGATGTAAAATATGTCAATCTCAGTTATATATTCTGGGACAGCGGAAATGATCACCTTGTGAACCCCTTAACACATTGTAAGCTAGAATTGGTCCAGGACTGCATTTACTTCTTGATGTCTATATGTCTCCTCCCTAACAGGGCCTGTTTTTAGTGTCAGTTCAGATTCTCTATCCAGATTATGTGGCTCTCGACATATCTGGCCTTCTGTAAGATAATTTCAGGCTTCAAATTCACCCATTGTTGTGGCTCTGCTACTCTCCTAACAAGGCCTGGGCCTGATTTTAAGCATAGTCTACTGTCTGGCTGCAGTGGATAAAGATATCTTTAAACACTGTCATAAACATATTCTAGCTCTTGCATTTTCTCCCGAGTTAGTAATTGCATATATATTTTTTCAGTTCATCAATTGTATATGGCAGCAACCCAACTCCACAGTCTTTTACCAAATCTCCCATATATGTCAACTAATATAGGTATCATGCATGCCAGTGCATCCCTTCCATCTGTATCCTATCCAAATTCACTACAAATAAAAGTCTCAGCAATAAAGGCAGCATGCTAGTGGATGTCTACCCTCTATTTCCCCATAACAGTGGGTCTCTTGTTAGCGTTTGTCTAGTGAGTGATCCAGTTCCAGAATCCTATCCTGAGAGTCTGCTTTTTAGGACCAAACATGGAACCAACTATGTTAGGTTGGGTTTCCAAAAGCAGAGGCTAAACTGAGAATTTATTCAAAATGATTTATTAGGAAATGCTTCAAAGAAAGTCTGGTAGGGAGTGGAGAAGTGGACTTGGAAGAAAGATACCAAATGAAGATATAGTGCAGCAGTAAGGTTTCTGCCTAGGCATTAGAAGTAGAACACCACACCCAAATGACTCATGCCGGTAGCCAAGGATAGTAACTTAGAGGCATCTCTTTTGCCTAGCAGACTGGATTCTCTGCTTTTCTTGCTACTTCCTTTAAATAGACTATTGAGGCATTTACCCTTGAACTTAAAGTGACCTGCACCCTGTTCCCTTATATATATTGCAGATTTCCACACTCTCAGTCTCTCTGCCTGACACTTTATTCCTGCCTTGTGTGATCGGGGGCAGTGGGACTGCCTCCCAACTCATTGTGCCCTCCCTGCCTAAGATTTGTAAATAATAAGTCTTCGGACTTATTTCCTGTTGTGGTAGTGTATTGAATTTGAGTCTTCCTTCTGAAGAACCAGGAGCTGCTTTAGGCTGGGTTTGCCGCAGGATGCCCCAGGAGAACACAAAGTTGGACTCCTAGCACCGTAGCGATGCTGAAGCAGGCATAAGCTGTACATGGGTCAGACCTGACTGCAAGGGTGTTTTCCAATATAAACAAGTTTCCTATGTGAGGGACCCCTGGTCATGGGTCAGACAACTGGGTATTAGGCCCTCCACCAGGTAAAAGAAGTATCCCATGAAAGGGACACTGTAAATGCCCATGCTTAACTCCCCTTCATATCTCACTGGGGCAGGTTTGCCAGCTGCTCGGGTACTGGAACCCCACTTTTGCTGCGGGCTCCCAAAACACAGTATCAAACAAAGTTGCACAAAAGGTAATTTTGTCTCACTACTGCAGGGGAGTTCCAAAAACAGTGGCGGTCATATTTCAGAGTGATCCTCATTAGTGTAAGGGAGCAAAAACATTTATACTGCTACACCACAGATGTTGGCTTAGGGCTGTCCCTGTGGGAACGTAAATTTCTAGGCTCTTCTGGCTCTCTGCACCTAGGCAAAACAGGTAACAGCAGCCTGAGGGCAAGTTCTCTAAAATAGAGATTTAAATGCTGGCTGTTGGGAGTCGGGAAATACCAGGTGCTCAGATGGGTGAAAATGCCAAATGTGTCTGAGGACTCATGAGTAGAGCAGCAACTAGGCCCACTCTTCTGGCCCTGAGATTCTCTCCTAATTCATTCATCATGGATTCATTCACTTATCTGGGTTTGAAATCTACTTACATCACTTACTTACTACCTGACTTGGACAAGTTATTGAACTCCTCCGTAACTCAGTTTCTCCATCTATAAAATGGGTATGATAAAGCACCTCTATAAATATAATATGTTGTTGTGAGGATTAAATGAGACAATGCATATAAATAACTCAGAACATTCTGCTTGACCCAGAAATGATACTCAGTGAATGGTAGTTTTTATTATGACGGACAAAAAGAAGCAGCAAACGAAGACAAGAAATAAGCTTGCTAATAGTCCTCAGTACAGAGATGGTCTATGTGGCTACGATCTTTTCTTTCTGCCGAATATGGGAAATAGAGCCAGAGTGGATAGTTGCAGCATGAAAGGACAAACTGGAGATTTTCCTCTGATGAAGAGTGTGTCTATAGGGCAGGTATTTTTCCTCATAAGAAGAGATAAGGATAAAGGAAACTTGATCCCAGGTGGAATGAGGAAGCTGTACATAAATCCAGGATATTTATTATATTGAAGCAAGGTGGTGAAAGAAGAATCTAAAAGGTCCTTGAAATGAGGAAGGAAATTAAGTATCAAAACCACTAATTATTTTTTAAAAGTACAAAATTATATTAAATTTATTTTATTATAAAACATATGTTCTCCATATATTATCAGTAATTATTTTAGCCCTTTTCATTAGGAGTTGCATGGTTTGTATGGATAAAGATTTTTTTAAAAATCGTGATTTCTTCCCTGCATCTGAACCCAACATTGCCTTATAGTTTAGACCATATGACCTAGGCCTTTTGCCAAAATCTTGTAGCAACTGTTGGGAGAGGCAGTCCTTTATGAGCTCTGAGTGTCCCTGCACATCCTTGCTGGATTTTTCAAGAATGCAGGCCTTGATCACTCTTTGCCTGGGGCACTGCTCAGGGTCATGTTTGCAGTGAGCAACCTTGAAGAATGAGGTAATGACTCTTGGGAACAAATAGCAGGCTTGCTATAGAGGAGGTGGAGTCCCCAAACTCAGAGCTCCTCAACTGTGATACAAACCCATTATGTGTGCAGCATTCACTAGGGCTGCTTCAAGTTGCCTCTGCAGGAATTAGATAAGGAGGAGACAAAGGGAGCTGACAGAAACATAAACTCATGCTGCTGGACAAGCTGTGAGTAATAATGTCATTTATGTCAGGTCTAGAAATCTCATGTCTTCTATCAGCATCCACGAAATAGTAACAGGTTAACTCGTTAGGTTGTAAGTAGGATAAAAATGCCAGATCCTGAGAGCAACATTTCTAGTGTAGGAAATACATGTGAAACTGTCCCCATAGCATTAATAAGAATTATGTACAGGCATTAGACAAAAGTACAGATAAATGTTAATCAGATTACCCTTTGACTAACTTCCCTGTAGCTGCTTATGGACCATGTAGACCAGGACATAAACTCTAACTTCCTCATTTTTCCTATAAACAGCATCTTTAACATCAGGAGCACAAGACTTGCCATTTGAGATATTTTTCAGAACAGCTGATGCCAACTAGTCCTTGGTTCCCATCAAGAAACCAAGTCAGCATGAGAATGCGATTTCTTTACCTCTCTGTCCCATAACTTCACCCTTCATTCTTCAACCGGTCAACACCTTGGCCTACTACCTGTCCAAATTCTTTAAAACACCTGAACCCAAGCTCTTCATGGAGATGGATTTGAGGTTTCCTCCCATCTCTTCATTTGGCAGCCTTATGATTAAAACTTTCTCTGCTGCAGCCCAATGTCTTGGTGTATTGACTTGCTGCACATTAGGCAATGAGCCTGGCATGATTACATATCTCTTTAGAATAAAGAGAAGGGCAGTTCAAGGAGAAGCATGGTTGCGTGTGTTAAATCTTGAAAGGAATCCATAATGTTGAGGCTTAACAACTGTCCAGATGTGGGTAACCAAATTCCCAGAGCTCTGGATGGGATCTTGAGGAAAGTGTCAAAAGTTTGTGGTGGGACATCCCAAGGTGGTGGGATGACTACCTTAAAGGAAAAGAAAGCAGTTGATCTAGGGCTAGGAGAGGCAGAGATGAAGTACAGTGTTCTCCATTTGCAAGATAGGCCCCCTTTCTGTGGGGCTTTGAGACTGAGAGGCAAATGAGATCAGAGTCCTAAGGCATTTATAAAGATCCAGAGTGTCAGGTAAAAGGAACAGGAACTGGCATGGTAAGTAGCAGTGCCAGGACTTAGAAAAAGAAGAATCACCAGGAAGGGAATGAATTCTAAAAGGTCACAGTAGAAGTTGTGTACTAGCCTGCAAAACATGACAAATCTCCATATTTTAACATTTTTGAAATATAGGGACATTCTTGTAATCAATAGTGTCAAATAGTTGGAGGAATATGCCAATGCTATCATTGTTCCCATCTCTATTATTCTTCAAGCCTTGATCTTTGTTCCTGCATAATTGCCTGGTAGAATCTGACATGAAAAGTTTGGATAATGACAACTGCGGATGTCTACATTTGGGTACAAATGCAATATGGGTTATTTGGCTGGCGGCTTTTCTCTTGAGGGAAGGGTGAATCACAGACTGGTCTTGTAGTTGTGCCATTGAGCCCAAGTGGTAGGGATAGGTTGCAGGTTGGAGTGGCTGGCTGAGAGCAAAGCAATGGCTCCAGCTACTGGTGTCTAAGGGCTGTAGCCATGATAGACCAAGGACCCAAGGCAGGTGCTTGTTCACTTAAGTGATCAGAGAATTTAATGGGTCTTTGTGGTGATTATCTCACAAAATCTGAGCAGGCGAGTTTGGTGACTAGGAGATCAGTTTACAGGCCTGAAGCTCCAGACACCCTATGGGGCTCAGAGTTAGGGATTTTGTCCCCAGGAAAGAAAACTTCCAAGGATCAATCTGAGCTCTGGTTCTAGAAACTTGAAGATAAAAGGACAGTTATGGGGCACATTGAGTGGAGCATCTCAGGATTTAGAACTAGATTTGAGGAGGCTGTTGTCAGACGGAAGGTGCCTAATGGAGGTTGGGGGTGGAGGGGGGTCACAAACCTAGAAAACAATGTTTTTGTTTTGTTTTTAAACATAAATCCTTGCCATTTGGAAGAGAAAGGTAGAGATTCCCCTCAATTCCAGTGAATCCTGTGTTGTCAATGAAACATCTTTTAGAATCTTCAGCTGAAAAAAAACATGAGAACTTCTCTTGCCTAGTCTTCTGATTCTAGTGTGCAAATATTGGGGCCTTTCCTATTCTAGCAAACCTCAGGGTGTGTCCTGAGTTCACATCTGCAAACCTGTCTATATGACCTGCCTCATAATGTGAGACCAGCTCCTGACAAGAACATAGCGTCACTCACAGTAGATGTTCTGGGACAGATTGCTCCCTTCCTGCCTGTGTTCCCCCTCTCCAGCTCCATCCTCCTGTGTCCCTGGCTTATGACTTCCTGAGTTTGTCTTTAGTCTTGACAATGGATTTTGCTTCATTACTGCTGACCACTAGCATTTTATTTGGATGTGGTTTGCACTACCTCACTGTTTTTTTCCACTTCCTTCTTTTTAGGGCATTAATCTGTCTACTCAGACCAAAGCCCAACCTTGACCTGCTTGGCTATGGGCCTACCTGGCCTGGCTCTACATCCTTGGGAGGGGAGATTATACTATTGGATACAGGATATCAAAATCTCCTTGGGTTTAGCTAGTTAAAAAGACATATGTCTTGATATTTCATCAGCCTCGAGTGTTTTTTTAAAAAAAAATCATTATGGGAAAAAGAAGATAAAGCATTTTGGGAGCTTTTACCATTTTGAAGATCATGCTGCAGTAGAGTGATAAAAAATACCAGCAATGCAAACATCTGGGTGAAAGAGGAGCAAATCAAGTCATAATTCTTTTATGTGAAAATATTTATATTCTCCCAGGCCTTGTATCCTTAGTAGTGTCTGACGTTGAGTCAAAGGAATGTTTCACTACATTTAATAATGAGCATGAGGAACGAACCTCAAGTGTGACGCCATCTGCAAAGCAGTGTGCATTTAAAGTTTGTTGACAGAACTTCCTAGAGGATAATTGGAAAAAGAAGCTTAATTCCTAATGAGAAGATACCTTACATTTTCCTTCCTCTATGAAAAGGACCACTTATAATTTTTTCCATTTCTAACAGAAACAATTTTAACACTCAAAATTCAGTTTCGTAAGTTCTAAAGGGATTGGAGACATATGTCTCCAGAAATCTCTACTATGATGGGGGATGAGATCTGGTCCAGTATAGAAAGCATTCACATCATAGGAATTAGGGGACACACATTTATTTACATATTTATTTTTAGAAAGTTTAGACAGACTTTAGAAGGTCTGTTTTTCATAGGAAGAAGTCTTTTCTAGATTATTTATATAGGCCTGGAACAGGGGAGGAGGAAGAACTTTCTCTTTGGAAGTTTTCAAACACTTTACATAGCATTAAATGTTATATGTCAGACTATCATAGCATTATCTATAGGGTAATTAAATATCTTAGAACTATGCTATGATGTTATTTGCTGCTGAGTGGAAATGGGTTCTGTGGCTAGTATCTTAGGCTAATCTTCTTCTAATAATCTCATTTATTCTTGAGAATCATCTAAAATAGAAAATAGTATTTTGTTTCCCAGCATTAATTTTTTTTGTTTTGTTTTGTTTTAGAGATGGAGCCTCGCTCTGTTGCCCAGGCTGGAGTGCAGTGGCGCGATCTCGGGTCATTGCAAGCTCTGCCTCCTGGGTTCACACCATTCTCCTGCCCCAGCCTCCCGAGTAGCTGGGACTACAGGCGCCTGCCACCACGCCTGTCTAATTTTTTTTTTGTATTTTTAGTAGAGATGGGGTTTTACCGTGTTAGCCAGGATGGTCTCGATCTCCTGACCTTGTGATCTGCCTGCCTCAGACTCCCAAAGTGCTGGGATTACATGTGTGAGCCACCATGCCCGGCCCTCAGCATTAATTTTATAATTGTTTTTTGGGGATGAGAGAGGGCTTGTGGGACATATGATTCACATTTTGACGAGTGAGGTGCTAGGAGAATAGATGTAGGACAATACATTGCCAGATTCAATAGAGGAAAATGGAATTTAAAAATGGAAGATTCACAAACTAGAAATCCATAAGTTGACATTGACTTGTGTGGGTTTCTTGCCACTAATACCAAGAAAGGAAAGCGATAATCATCAGAAGCCAGCATGGATTCACTTATGAGCAAGTCAAGACTAACTAGTATTATCCATTATCTATGCACCTATACCTGAGCCTGTACAGATACCTATACCTGTATCTATACCTATGGCTATATTTATGCCAGATGTATCTCCATCTAATATTATGTATTTGTTCACACATCACCACTAAAAAACTTACTGTTGTAACCAAATACCACCTGCTCCCCAAAAACCTATGGAAATAAAAATTTTTTTAAAAAAGGAATTCTGTAGATATAATCAATCAGAATTTTAGCAATAAATGTGATGAGATCTTCCATTACATCCTCTAGGAATGTAGAGATGGGAATTGTGGGATCAAGTGCATAAAACTAGGTAAATTCTTAATTAATTGAATGAGCTAAACCACTGCCTCTGAAAGAAAAATTTCTCTAAAAGACCAATGCTAATTCAGATTATTTTTATCAAAGTATTACAAAAAGGGAAAGAACAAAAAAGGAGATACAAACTCATTATGTAATAGCTTTTATTAAAATGTGGACAGGTTAAATTATTTTTATTTTTATTTCTTTATTTTAGGTTTGAGGATACATGTGCAGGTTTGTTATATAGGTAAACTTGTGTCATGGGGGTTTGTTGTATAGATTATTTTGTCAGCGAGGTACTAAGCTTAGTATCCAGTAGTTATTGTTTCTGCTCCTCTGTCTTCTCCCACCCTCTGTCTTCAAGTAGGCTTCAGTTGCTTTCTTTGTGTCCTTGAGTTCTCTTCATTTAGCTCTCACTTATAAGTGAGAACATGAGGTATTTGATTTTCTGTTCCTGCATTAGTTTGCAAGGATAATGGCCTCTAGCTTCATCTATGTTCCCACAAAAGACATGATCTCATTCTTTTTTATGGCTGCATAGTATTCCATGGTGTATGTGTACCACATTTTCTTTATCCAATCTGTCATTGATGGGCATTTAGGTTGATTCCATGTGTCTGCTATTTTGAATAGTGCTGGAATTTCATTGCATACATGTGTCTTTATAATAGAACAATTTATATTCCTTTGGGTATGTACCTAGTAATGGGATTTCTGGGTTGAATGTTATTTCTGTCTTTAGATCTTTGAGGAATGGCCACACTGTTTTCTACAATGGTTGAACTAATTTACACTCCCACTAACAGTGTATATGTGTTCCCTTTTCTGCACAACTTCATCAGCAACTGTTTTTTTTTTTTTTTTTTTTGATTTTTTAATATTAGCCACTCTGACTGGTGTGAGATGGTATTTCATTGTGGGTTTTGATTTGCATTTCTTTAATGATCACTGATGTTGAGCTTCTTTTCATATGCTTGTTGGCTGCATGTGTATCTTCTTTAGAAAAGTGTCTGTTCATGTCCTTTGCCCACTTTCTAATAGGGTTGTTTATTTTTTTCTTGTAAATTTGTTGAAGTTGACAGGACAAATTAAAAAGTTTCATGCAAATTTGTAGTTAGGCTTTAGAAATTTACGAAAGAATGTTGCTCTCGTACTAACAACAACAAAAAAAGCTGAATTCATCTCAAAATAATCCTTGAAAAAAATGCATCAGAGAATTGAAGATGGAAAGAAATCTAATTGAACTAAAGTCCAGAAAGGAATAAGCCCTTCTTGGGAGAGAAGAGACCCATGCTACTTTCATCCTTAGCAGTGCAGCTGGAGGAGTACTTAACCCTGCCAGAGAGGGAGAAACAAGCCATACTTCTAAAAACAGCACACAAACAGATGAACAGAATAGAATCCCTGGGAGCCTGTATTAATTTCCTAGGGCTGCCTTAACAAATTACCACAAACTTGCTAGCTTAACACAACAACAATTTATTCTCTCACAGTTCTGGAAGCCAGAAGTTTGAGATCAAGGTGTCAACAGGGCCATGTTCCCTTCACAGTCTCAAAGGAAGATTCCTCCCTTGCCTCTTCCTAGCTCTGGTGGCTCCCCACAGTCTTCGGTATTTCTTGGCTTATGGCTGCATCACTCCAGTCTGTGTCCACCTTTGTGCTATCTTCTTCTCCATGTCGAAATATTATCATTTTCTATCTCTTATAATAATGACACTTTTCATTGGATTTAGGGCCCATCCTAATCCAATATAATCTCATTTTGGTCCTTATCTTAATTATATCTATAAAGACCCTATTTCCACATAAGGTTACATTCTGAGGTCCTGGGTGAACATGAATTTTGGGAGGACACTGTTAAACATACTTCAGAGCTCCAGGCACAGAATGAGTTCACAGAGCCACAAAGGAGCCCAGCACAGCAGATATCACTGGCAAGGGAAGATCAGAACTACAAGGTTACAATGACAACAGTGAGTGTTTGACATCCTGCTCTACTTCCAACCTTGAGAAAGGATCAGTGTGTCAGTTGGATCTCCAGATTTCCTCAGAGTCCCTGTTGTCTGGGAAAGGGGATTCATTCTGATCTCTGGACAGCCAGATTGGTAGTATCCAAATGAACAGATTCCTGCCAATCCTGACTTCTCATAATTGACTTCTCTTATGTTGTATTCACAGAGCTGGCCCTTGAATTACAATCAAAGCCACAACTAATTCCCCCCTGCGTCCTTAGGCTTAAGCACCAATGTGCTCATTCCAGTTGATCTCATTCAGTAATAGTTCTTTATTGAATGCCTACTGTGTATTAGACAATTTTCTAGATGTTGGGAATATAATAATAAATAAGTCAGATCCCATAGGGCTTACAGTCTAGAAAGGAAATGGATAATATATAATGAAACAAACAGGAGGTTGCATATTGTGATAGTTGCTATCAGGGCACTCATCATATTGGAGGTGCCATGAATCATACATGGTGGTTCTGAGTGCAATACAGGAACTAAAAGGGTGTTATCAGTTGGAAATGCTTTCAGCTGTTTTGACCCAAGTACTCAAAAACCAGTGGCTTAAGAATGAGGACATTTAATAATCTTAAATAGTAAGTCTAGAGTTTGGCAATTTAGGGTGGAAACAGCAGTTCAGCCACATTCTTAAAGATCCAGTCTCCTTTCTGCCTTAACTTTGGTTTTTCTTCTGTTAGTTGAAGCTGTCTGTTGTAGCTTCAGCCATTACATCCACGTTCATGAGGGGAGAAAAGAGAAGCCACTGTCAGATGTATCTGTCCATTCCATCAAGAATACCCAAAATTTTTCCAAACCTGCATCCTCTTTGCATCAAAGTGGCTAGAACTGGAGCCTGTGGTCACCCATCAGAAGGCTCAGAAACTGAGGAATGGGATGGCTGTGTTTGGCTTAAACCAATTGCGATCCGGGGATGTGTCCACTGCTGTTCTAAGACTGAGGTTCTGTTAGTGAGGAAGATGGGGAAATGGATAATGGGTTGATGGAGAACTTTGCCACTTAGGGTATAAGTTGAAAAATAACTGTTGGTGGGAAATGGCGATGATTGATGAGTGCGGTCAGGCTGGAAATAAGAACGAGTTAGATTCAGTTTAAGAAGACTCTTACTGGACCAGCAATAAGTTAAGCCAAGAATACCAAGAACACAAGTGAGAGGATGGGCTCCCCATCATCTTCTGCCTTTGTCACTGAGACCTGGTCAATGCAGTCTGCTTGGACTGAGATATCTGCCGGGTCCGAGGATCCCAGCGCTGTGAGCTCTTTGCTATTGATATCAGTAGCTGGTGGAAAGACCATATTAGTGCTTGGTCATTCACCTGCAGAAAGCAGGTTTTGCTGTGGTACAGAGTGGTTTGTTTTGGCAGTCCACATTTTGAAATTTACTAACAATAGAGAAAATAAGTGCCCTTAAGCAGAGCCTATGAATATGCACAGATACAAAGCATATATACAAAGAATATTCTGCGAATATATTCTGGAAGGTGAGGGTGGAGATGAGGCAGACAAAATCGAAGAAAGGTTTTATACATAGAGATGTTCATCCAAGTGTTTAGCACAGACAAAAGGCCTGAAAGTACGGCTCCCATTGACTATGTGACTTTGATTCCCTCTTTATTCCCAGAACTTCTTTCTTTCAAAGTTAACCTTGAATTTAAGTATTTGTTATATTTTATTGAGCATTTAACACGATTTTTGAGAGAGGATTCTTTTTTAAAAAATCAGTTCAGTGTGCTCTCTCATTAGAAGCCCCCAGAAGATATTTTGACACAGGAAAAGGGAGAATATTAAGGTAAGGGAGAAAGTGCATTAGTGGGTGCTCTCACTCAACAGAAAAGCCTCTAGAAAGATACAGAGTATTGAGTGGACAGATTGTTTTATGGATTGCTATTCACTTCTCTAGCCCCTTCTCTTCTTTCCTTTTCTGTAGGGATTGAGAGGGTCCAATTCACTTCCATTTTATTTATTTTTACTTAATTTATTATTATTTTTAAAGAGATGAGGTCTTGCTATGTTGCCCAGGCTGGTCTCGAGTCCTGGCCTCTAGTTATCCTCCTGCCTCAGCATCCCCACCTCCCAGTAGCTGGGATTACAGGTGCGAGGCACCCTGCCTGGCCACTTACATTTTTAAAGGGTTTTGGTATGTTAAAACACAAAAGTCTGAAGTTTTTGTAGTACATTTTAGAGGTTTACATTGAAAAAATTCATACTGTGGCTCAGGTCTGTAATCCCAGCACTTTGGGAGGCCGAGGCGGGTGGATCACGAGGTCCGGAGATCGAGACCATCCTGGCTAACACGGTGAAACCCCATCTCTGCTAAAAATACAAAAAATTAGCCGGGCGTGGTGGCGGGCACCTGTAGTCCCAGCTACTCGGGAGGCTGAGGCAGGAGAATGGCGTGAACCTGGGAGGCAGAGCTGGCAGTGAACAGAGATCGTGCCACTGCACTCCAGCCTGGGTGACAGAGTGAGACTCCGTCTAAAAAAAAAAAAAAAAAAAAAATTCATGCTGTAAAGCATGAAGACACAAGATAGTTTTTCTGTTCAGAGCTTAATTGCAATTCATAGCATGTTAGAGGTGTGCATTGTGGTGATTGCCTGTAAGTGTAAGTCTGGGTGATAAGTTTCTTCTTTCAATCATTCAGTGTATCTCTGGGACTGATGTATAACTTCATTTGGAGTTAACTTCACCAGTCTAAATTTGAATCCTTTTGTGAATGTGAGAACTAGTCCAAAGAGCTCTTCTGGTTCCCTGCTCCTTGTCAAAGGTAAAGATTAAGAGTTTGAACTGAGAAGATGTGTTGGAACATGTTTATTGAATGAATGAATGAATGAACGAATGAATGAATGAATGAATGAATACCTTGTGTGGTGCAGATCAACAAAAAAAAGGACTCACAGGAGGTGGAAGTCAGGCAGTGCTATGATGTGTTTTCATTTTACTGCTGGCTTATACATTTTGAGGGGCAACTGTTTCCTAGATTTTCATGATATTTTCGATCTGATGAGGTTGTGAAATAATCTCTCAAGTCTGCTTTCTTCCCAGCAGTGCAGAACCTGCCAAGGTGTTACTACACAGCAAGCCCCTTTGGATTAAATGAGTCCCATCTGATTCAGGGATGAGTGCTAAATGCTTGTTGATAGCAGATCACAGGGAAAGGGCACAATTCCAGCTCAGTGGCAGCAGCTGAGGAGATGTCCTGCCACGGGTGGTGGTGACAAAGGAGCAGATGGCTTGGAGTGAAAAGAGAACAAGATGTGTACCCAGTGCGGTGTAAATTAGTTACAATTTCTGCATAAAGCTCCATCAGGTTACTATGTGCAGTGTTCTGTGTGCGTAGCCAGCAGCGTTCAGGCTATGTTCATATTCTTATGGTTTAATATCCAATATTAAGGCTCTCTGGAAAGTGGAAGCTTAGATTTACCTATTTCAAGCTGCAATTAACAGTTTTGCAGAGTTCATTACTATTTTGGGGGGAAGGAAATTTATTATTGAGGAATTGGGGCCTGGATGGAACAGCACTGGGAGGCTCTCTTGGGTCTCATTCTATTGTGCTGTTTGTTGTGGAGAGCTCAGTTACATATTCAAATCTGAGTGCCTCTTTTTTTTTTTTTTTTTTTTTCCTCCCAGACAGCTTTCTCAACCAAACACTGGTGCAGAAGAGAAGAATCCCCTTTATGCAAAGCAGAATTGAGCAATTAAATATATTGATGAAGAATGCAAGTGTCAGTATGCGTCCCTTGGTATCCTAGAGAGAGAGTCCTGTCAAGTGTAGATGGAATAATTATTTGGAATAATTCATCAGTTAGACAGTGTTACTTAACAAAATACTGGGGTCTATTTCTATGAAACAAGCTCTACACATCTGTCTACTTATTCTTGAAATGGGAATTGACTGTAACAGGGAAAATGTATGTAAAGTCTGACCACATAAAATAACCTTATTTTCTTATTTCCCCAAGAAATGGGAATGTGCTGTGATTCCTTCCTTGTTGGTAGATAAATTGAAAAATGTGCCACCTCTCTTTAATTCAGCTCTATTAACTATGAGTAATAGCCCCTGGCTTCATTATAGTTGTATTAAACGTGATGTCTTTTGCATAGCTTCTGCGCAGATTGGAATATGCTTCCCTGTTTTCTCTCATCTTGACGTACCCTGTCCTGGAGAATTCGTAAAATCATATAAGGGGTTATAGAAGAGCATCAGCTCAGGGCCTAATAAGGAGATTTCTCCCACAGATGTGAGTAATCAGGAATGCCTCACTAACTGTGGAGTCCAGGGTTAAAAGTGCTATGATGGTCTTATTAGAAGTCATGAGGCATGGGCAGGGGGATTTGCCTAGAAATGAGTCTACTGGAAGTTTCTTGTAATTCTCATCTCTGATTGAAATCCTTAATTGATTCAAGAGCTCTGGTGCTAAAAACCCTGATTCATTTTTTATTCTGATGAGGGAAACATGTTCTCTAGAGCTGTGCACATGTGGAGAAAGGAATGGGGAGTCTTTGCCAATTGACAGCAGGTGGTGTGAGGTGGTGAAGAATGGCAGGCCAGGAATGACACCTACCTGGGTCGGTCCTTACTTCACCATTGTGGCAGGAACATGCCTTTACCTCAGTTTCCACTTCTGTAATGTGGGGATAATAATATCTATCTCAAAGGGCTGTTGGGGCATCAGATGAGGGCCAGGAACATTGTGGAAGCTTATTAAGCCTTCCTTTAACAAAAGTCTCTTCTTGATCCTGCTTACCTCCTTGAAAATTCTAAACATATAATTTTAATCCAATTTAATGCCTTAATATACTGCAAGTATAGGCCAAACACAGGGGATTACTTAAAATTCCCCTTTATAAATTGGCAGATTACCAAAATCGAGTTTTACCTCAAAAGGGGGTTGGCCCCAAACTCATTTAGAAATTCTTCTTGTTCCATCCATCCTGTCTATATTCTTCCCTGCTCTTCCTATCCTTCCCCATTTCATCTGGTCAAGAGAACACTTAGCAAGGGAAAGAATCAGTAGGGAATAGGGTGGAGAGGCAGAAACCATTCTGTTGGAGAGCTGTGTTATTCTCCTTGGGTCCTGTAATAGTTAAGTTTATGTGTTGACTTGACTGGGCCTTGGAGTGCTCAGATATTTGGTCAAAAATTATTCTGAGTGTGTTGTGAGGGTGTTTCTGGATGAGAATAGCATTTGAGTCAGTAGACTCAGCAAAGCAGATTGCCTTCCCAATGTGGGTGGGCCTCATCCAATCCATGGAAGACCTGAATAGAACAAAAAGGCTGAGTAAGAGAGAATTCTTTCTCTCTGCGTGACTCTCTTCGAGCTGGAACATTGCTCTTTTCCTGCTTTCAGATTCACACTCAGATGAAGACTTACATTACTGGTTTTCCTAGTTGTCAGGCCTTCCAACTTGGGCTGGAAATACCATTGACTCTCTTGGGTCTCCAGCTTGTCAGCTGCAGATCTTGGGACTTCTCAGCCTGCAGAATCATGTGAGTCAGTTCGTTATAATTGTTGTATCTATATGTTTATATATACATAGATATAGATACCTATCTATATAGATGTATTTGGATTATGTATATGATGTGTATGTCTATGTCTATAGACATGTCTGTATTGGTCTGGATTTTTTAGAGAAACAGAACTGAAATATATATCTGTATGTAGAGCTATCTATATATCTAAACCATATTGGTTCTGTTTTTCTGGAGAATCCAGGCTAATACAGATTTTGATACAAAGAAGTGGGGTGCTGGTATAACAAATACCTAAACATGTAGAAGTGGTTTTGGAACTAGTTAATAGGTAGAGGCTGGAAGAGTTTTGAGTTGTGTACTAGAAAAATAGATGTTAAAAGTGATTCTGATTAGGGCTTACATGGAAATTAGGAACATGATATTAAAAACTGGAGGAAAGATGATCCTTTTTATTAAGTGGCAAATAATTTGGCTGAACTGTGTGGAAGGTAGAATTTGTGAGCAAAATGTGGGCTGAAGAGATTTCTAAGCAAAGTGTTGAAAAAGTGGTTTGGTTCCTTCTAAATGCATATAGAAAAATACAAGAGGAAAGAGACGAAATGAAGAAGAAATTCTTAATCAAAAGGAAGCAGAATTTAAGGATTTGGAAAATTCTCAGTTTATCCACATTGCAAAAAATGGAAAAGCTTGTTTTGAAGAGAACATTAAAGATGTGGCTGAACAATCATTTGATAAAGACATCATGGGTATGACTTATTGACTTAGCCATTTTAACAGAATCCAAGCATCAAGATGAGATTATACCAACAAAAACCCTGCCAGTTTGAACTAAAGAGAATGCAAAAAAATGAGACTAAATTAGGGAAGGCAGTTGTACTTCTTTGATTTAACAGGACCAGACCATAGAGCCATTTAGCTGTAAACATGCACTATTCTTCAAGAAAACATGCACTATTCTTCAAGAAGGCAATTCAGAGATTACCAGTGGTACCACTTGGTTTGAACAGGCTAGATGGCCTCTGACCAATGCTGTGGGAATGGGACCACTCTGCAAAATCTTGTGAGAGGGGCCACATGGAGCCTTGAGGGTGCAACCTTGTACCTAACAGAGCTTCAGAAGTGGGATTGTCACCCTGGTGGTCCATGAGGCAGAGCCTGAAACCAAAGAGGATTAATCTGGAGCATTAAGATCTGGTGGAATTTGCCTTGCTAAATTTCAGACTTCCTTGGGACCCATTGCTCCTTCCTTCTTTCTTATTTCTCCCTTTTGGAATGGGAATGTTCATCCTGTACCTGTCCCATTTTCATAGTTTGGAAACATGTAAACTTGTCTGATTTCAAATGTTTGCAGAAGGGGAGGAATTTTGTCTCAGAATGAATCATAGCAACATATGCATCTCACCCATATTTGATTTTGCTGATATGAGTATTTGGACTTTGGTCTTTAGAGTTCATGCTAGAATGAGTTAAGATTCTGGGGACTGTTGGATGGAAGGAATGTATTTTACATGTGAGAAGGACATAAATTTAAGGGGGCCGGAGTGGAATGACTGAATTGTATCCTCCCCAAAATTCATATGTTGAAGCACTAACCCCCAAGTGATGGTGTTTAGCAATGGGGCCTTTGGGATGACATTAAGTTTAGATGAGGTCATATGGTGGGGACCTCATGATGGGGTGGGTGGCTTTATAAGAACAGGAAGAGAGAGATTGCTGTCTCCCTGCCATGTGAGTGAGATGGAGGCCATCTGCAAACCAGTAAGAGTGCCTTGTGATGCACGCCTGTAGTCCCAGCTACTTGGGAGGCTGAGACAGGAGAATTGCTTGAACCTGTGAGGCAGAGGTTGCAGTGAGCAGAGATCACACCACTGCACTCCAGCCTGGGCAACAGAGCAAGACTCTATCTCAAAAAAAAAAAAAAAAAAAAAAATAGAGTGCCTTCATCAGAACCCAACCATGCTGGCATCCTGATTCTGGACTTCCAGCCTGTGAGAAATAGATTTCTGTTGTTTAAGCCACCCAATGTATGGTATTTTGTAATAGAAGTCTACTTTGACTGATACAGATCTGCTGTTTTTTTCCTCCAGCAGGCCATCTCTTTAATGTGATATTTGGCCATGGTGTTTGTGTGTATGTGCATATAGACAATGTTAATTACTGCGAAGTCCACTGATTTCAAGCAATTCTCAGCAAATGAGTGCATTAGATATGCATTGATCATCACTTGGGGCCTGTCATATTTATTACATCAACCACTGTTTAAGAGCATCTGATTCCCTAAATTACTGTGGGCTGAGAATCTCCTTGTCAGGTAGTTTGGAATTATGGAATAACAGCAAAATATCTTATGAAACTGTAGTTTCAGAAACAGAGGAATGGGCTCGAAACTATGAGAAAAGGAACAACTAAAAGATACTGACCATGGAAAGGAGTAGAACTCTCTTTCTCCCCTCCTTCTCCTTCTCTATCACTGTCACCATGAAATAAAAGTGTATATGAGCTCCATTTCTCCCTTTTCTCACGTTCTCTTTTTTCTTTTTTTTTCCTTCACATAGCTCCTTGCTCTGGAGTCCAGCAGTCTGGCTGCTTCTCTGCAGCTGCAGTTTCTTCATGGCTCTGCATGTTCTCTGATGGTCTATTCATGGCCCTTGTTGTGGGTTGAGGTGTATACCCCCAGAATTCATATGTAGCAGCTCTAACCTTCAGTAGCTCAGAATGTGACCTTATTTAGAAATAGAGTCATTTCAGATGTAATTAGTTAAGTTAGGATGAGGTCATACTGGTGTAGGGTGGGCCCCTGACTTCATGTGACCAAGGCTTAGGACAATACAATGAGAATAATGATAGGACCTACCTCCTAGAGCATTTGGGAAGATGCAAAGAATTTGGTATTTATTTATGTCAATTATTATTCTGTAGTGCTAGACCATTCAAAACCATGTTGCTTCACCTCTGGATAAGACTTGGTTAATTTCCCTTGCAGAGGATTTCAACATACACAGGTTTAGAAAAGTAAAACCCCATCTTACACATCACCTGGCCAGATCCTCCAAATAGCAATTGTGGTGTATTAGTCTGTTTTCATGCTGCTGATAAAGGCATACCCAAGACTGGACAATTCACAAAAAAGAGGTTTAATGGACTTACAGCTCCATATGACTGGGGAGGCCTCACAATCACGGCAAAAGGTAAGGAGGAGCAAGTCACATCTTACGTGGATGGTGGCAGGCAAAGAGAGAGAGCTTGTGCAGGGAAACTCCTCTTTATAAAACCGTCAGATCTCATAAGACTTATTCACCATCACAAGAACAGCACAGGAAAGACCTGCTCCAATGATTTGGTTGTCTCCCACTGAATCCCTTCCACAACACATGGGAATTCAAGATGAGATGTGGGTGTGGACACAACCAAACCATTTCCTGTGATATGCTAATAAATCCTTACTATGAGCTCACAGTTATTAAATGAACAAATCCATAGATTAAGAACAGAAGTGTTAATGAATTTTTAAAGTCTGCTAATTTGTTGAAAATTTAGGGCCATTAACAAGTGCATGAATTTTCTTGAGAACATACGATTACCTTGTCTTCTTATTACAGACAGCTGACAGCATAGCATGTTGTTTACAAAAGCAAGATTGTAGAAGAGATTATAGCTGCTGGTTTTGACTGGTGATAACTTAGATAGGGACTCCTAATAGAACTTAAAATACCCTCCCGCCGTTTTGTATGTACACTGTAATATACTGGAGTATATTCGAAGAAGCTTTAAATTGATGACCATTTTTCTGAGAGTGCAGCAATTGCAACTTATTTTCTTCCTTCTTAGCAGGACTCTGATATCCAGGTCTGCAGATGCTGCAGGATTTTGCTTAATACAGTTAAGAAGTATTGATTCTTCTGGGCATAGTTAGAGATGAAGGAGTAGTTTCTGGAAGAACTTGCTTTGGAAGAGAAACAGGCCTTGTGGCAGCAAAGGAAACATTATTAGAGAGGACAGTAGGTATGTGTGCACGTGTGTGTGTGTGCATGTGTTGGGTGTGTGTGTGTTGGTTTAAGTTTCCACATTAGGAAAATGACAGTAAAGTTACACAGTGGGGATAGGCAACCTTTTGAGAAAGGCAACTATGCTCCAGCCTCAGGACTGAGCCTTTTGCAGAGCCAGTAAAGGCTGTCCTTGGGCTTTGTCACTCTTTTTTACATTCTTTATGCCTGTATTCTGTGAGGATACTTTATTCCCCTTTCTTCTCTCTCCCTCCAACCTTTTCTTCTATACCCCAACTGTGTTGTAGAGCCAAAGGACCTTAGGTTTTGCTTTCTCTTCTCTCCGAAACTTGCTCACTGTTAGTGTGAATTTTGAGTCAGCCAGCGTGCTTCCTCTCCCAGGAGTAATTATTTACTGAAGCATTGTCTCTGATGGTCTACTCAGGGCTCCTGTTATGGGTTGAATTGTGTCATCTCAAAATGAATGTTGTAGTCCTAACCTGTAACAACTCAGAATGTGACCTTACTTGGAAATAAGGTCATTGCAGATATAATTAGTTAGTTATAATAAGGTCATAGTGGGGTAGGGTGGATTCCTAATCCAACATGAATTTGCTTTTATAAAAGGGGAAAATTTTATAAGAAGAACAGCACTATGTCAATATCAAGGTAGAGATCGGTGTGATGCATCTAAAATCCAAGGAATGGCAAAGATTGCAGGCAGACCACCAGAAGCTAAGAGAGAGGCATGGAGCAGACTCTCCCTCACAATCCTTAGATGGAATCAGTCCTGCTGACACCTTGATCTTGGACTTTTAGCCTCTAGAACTGTGAGACAATTAAGCTCTGCTGTTCTAAGCTTCCCAGTTTGTGGTGCTTTACTATGGCAGCCCTAGTAAACTAATACAGGTACTATTTTCTTTTAAAACCAAGCCATCTCAGGCAGCAGTGAGGTGGTGGCAGAGTTATCCAGAGAGGAGGGGCAGAGTCCCCATTTGAGAGCAGACCAGGTAGGCTTAGCATATACTTAGATGCAATTTAGAGGCATCTAAAGCTCAGCTCCAGCTTGGCTAACACCATTTCACACTTTTCTTTAAACCAGCTGGAGATTCTTCACCTGTCTTTGCCTGTCCCTGAGTGACAGGATGATCAAGGGCCAGAGGATCATTAAATAGTCATTGCTTTTAGCACTATGCAATGTTATTTCCTGCATGACCTCTTGAAAGGGCACAGATGGGAGGCTGTCTTGTTGATTCCTGGTCTGCAACAGGCAATTTATATTCATAATATTCTTTTAAAAAGCACATACTTTGTGGATCCCAGTGCAAAATAAAAACGTGGGGCTGGATGGGATGGCAAAGTCAGTCTCCCCTTCCTACATGCTGGCTATTCTATACTAACCCCTGCTTGGATGTACTTGGTACCTAGACTGAGGTGGATGATACATCCCTCCCCACTGGTCACCCACCAAACACGTAGTGGTGCTGTCAGCCTGGTGCAGGATGGATGCTGTCTTGTCCTGTCCCAAGATGCCATGGGGTGAGTGTCTAACCCTGATCCTCTTGCTCCTTGGGGTAAAGAATGACAGCAGAATGCAGTCGTCTTCTGTTGATGCAATTTGGTCTCAGGAATGAGGAGGTCAGACTGGGCCAGGACACCAGGGGTTGGGGAGTGGACTGCTGAGAGCCTGTCTGAAAAGGCAAGCAGGTAGGGAGGTGGTGGCACGTAGGAGCGTATGTGAGTCAAAGCTCCAAGCCTGCAGCTCCATGGTCTCATTAGACTTCATTTACTAACCACAAATTCAAAGCCAAAATTATTAAGAATTTCAAGATGGCAACTGCAGAGCATTGAACTTCAACAGCATGGCCCTTCTGAGGGTGTGTGGTTGCGCAGGTCACTGGCCCATGAAAGCGGTCCTATTATAGAGGCAACATTGTAGAACTACTTAGAAACAAAAATAAATATTATGATGCCATGTGTATCATCATGAGTGCCATAGCTTGAGAATAAATTTTGTGGCCAGAAAAAACAATGAGGAAATTCACAGGTGACCTCTGTCCTTGAAGGTTGATTTCAAGCCTAGATTCATAGAAGGCTTTGTCTTGGAGGACTAGGAAGATCGTCTGATACAATTCTCTCCTTGAACAGGTGAAAAGATGAAAACTTGCAAAGAAGCTCAAGGTCACACAGCTAATTATGGTTAGGTCTAGGGTAAGAAACAATGTTATTTTGCTCACAAATTGATGTAAGAAGGGCCTGGGAAAACTTTTAAGGATGATGAATATGTTTATTATCTTGATTATAGAGATTGTTCATGGTGTTTATATTTATTAAAACTTCTCAAATTGTATAATTAAAATATTTGCAGTTTGTTCTTTGCCAATTATACCTCAGTGGAGCTGCTTAAAAATATCGAAGGCAAGAATCAAATAAAAAACTTGATTTAAGAATAAGGTAAATAGCAGCTGAAGTTTTTCTGGAATATAGGGAAACAGAAGTGAGCAGTTTTTTGGACGAGCAAACTGCCATTAGTAGCATGCATAGGGTTTACAAAGTGCTTTTGTTAATACTGTCTTACAGTTTTAACTGTAAGACAAAGTGCTTTTGTTAATCCTGTCTCCTAAGGTTCTTCAGGGAACTTTAATATTGAGAAATGTCATGGAAATGCAGAGTCACCGAAGACCTCCTGAGCAAAGTAGGAAGCTTGGGAATCCTGGAATAGTGAAGACAGAAGAACCCTTAGGGATTATTCAACTGCTAGAGGAATTCTTAAAATTAACCTCCTTTCTGAAGGGAAGATTGGGGATGTAAAAGATTAACCTTTATTTGACTTCTTTTGATGGGAGGAGTGTTTCTGCCACTTTTATCTGCAGGAACAGGGCTCTCCACCAGCCTGTAGGCTTGGCCTGCCTCCCGTCCACCCTGTGGAGGAGCGCCTGCTTCAGAGGAGGAGGCTGGGCAAGTTCTTCTTCTGACTTTTAACAGGCAGTTATGCTTCAGAATAATTTGGTCTATTATCTTTCTTCAGAGAATACATGACAAAAATGAGTCAGCAGGGAGGCAGGTTAGAGCAGTCTAAAGAAAAACAATAGATGCTGTGAAGATGAAAAAGAAAAAGTTTAGATTTCCAACGTTAGGATGAAGTTCAAGACTCATGCTTCCTCAGGGACTGCACGCCCTGGGACAGGCTAGGGAGATCCCTGGGCTCTTTGCCCCTCAGCCAGTTTTCTCACCGGGAGGCAGCAAGGCCTCATCTCTTTGAATTCCTGTCATTCATGCTGGAAGTGTTTTCTTTGCTTGAACTGGGATGGGCAGCTCACCAGGAGGTGAGCATTTCAGGAAGAGGAAGGCACTGCAGTTCTTCAGAGAGAGCTTGTGACAGTTGGAACCGAAGACTGGACTGCGTTCCTCCTCCACATGCTGAGTTTGCATTTAAAGGAGGGAGAGAGCTCTCTTAATTTGTGATTATTTTTCCTGGTTGCCTTGAAATTGAGCTGAGTGTTCCCCAGTGTTGTCATTTTTGTTTCACTGGGTGAACTGCTTTTAGAGAGCCCTGCTCTGAGATGGGGGATGTGTGAGCCCAGAGTCTTCTCTGCGGGACTAAGTTCCTGCTGCCTCTCCTTCAGACCCTCCTTGGCTGGCAGGTGGACCACTGGGGAAACACCCCTTGCTCTTGCGGGGAAGGGTGGAGTGGGGTGGGGAGAAGCCAGTCCCAGGAGGATGGAGAGCAGTGAGGGCTGTCCTTGCTGCTCAGTGTCTGGGTGGCCTGGGTACTTTCTGAGGATCCAGGAAGGCCCATGGAAGAAGCAGGCCATGCAGAATCTGTCCGAATGTCTTATGGCTCCTGTGGTTAGGTCAGGCTTTTATATCTTGGATTTTTTTTTTCTTGAAAACACCGTGTGCATAAAAGAGAAAGTCACACACACACACACCCCCCCCAACTTTGGCTGTAAATGGAAAGGACCTACTTCTTTTTCAGTGCTGCTTTTATTTTCATGGTTAATTATTTATTCATAAATCTTGCCTGAGAGATTTTATTTTGGCTCCCAAGCGATAAAAGCTCAAGGTCACAGGGGAAGTGTTTTCAAATGCTAAGTGATCCTCCTCCAACCTAACGTTGTAAAATTTTTATTTCAGGAGGAGCGTTGCTCACAGGAGGGGTGATGACTTAATTTTAGCTCCCAGATGAAATACTGACTTCGCTGCTGATGAGGGATGGAAGACAGCACAGATCAGCGTAATGAGGGCTGTGGCGGAGCTGCCTTCACCCTAACTTGGCAACCCATTCATTGTGGGATGACCTTTATAAAATGATGATGATGTCGGGGGAAAGGAGGGAAAGTTTCAAGGATGCTAGGCTGCTGGTGATTTCTGCTTTCACTGGCAGCAAACAAAAAAATACATTGAGGAAAGATCTGATTTTTCTTGTGCCATTTGAAAGCTGTACATACTTATGTCCAAAAGGAAGTTTGCTTTCACATCCACTGATAACAATGGCCTTCAAAAATGCGACATTTTTTTCTCATTGTGCCACTGTGAGCTATGGTCACCCAAAAAGGGTGAAAATCATTCGTATGAGGTTAATAGCTGAGATTTTAATCCTCTCTAAAAATTAGTTTTAGCTTGTTGACTTCTTAAGGTTTAAATGTTATTTTTTAGTAGTTACACGTGAAATCATATTCAGAAAGCATCCAAAGGTGAGTTCTTTTCCTCCAACACTGTCTTCCTATCCTTCAGTCCCCGTCTCCAGAGGCAGCCACCTAAGAAATTTGTTGATATTCTTCCATAAATAGTCTACATTTATAACACTTGCATATATATAAACCTTTAAAAATTAACTAACAACAGCATATCAGCAGTTTTGCTTGAGGCTATTTCATACCGGTACAAGTAGGAGCTCTGATGTTTTTCTGATATGAGAAGCCCCAGCCTTCTGTGGAAGAATTGGGTCTGGAACTGTGTAGTTCTTAATTTCTCTTCTACTCCCTTTCTTCAACCCCCAGTTATTTTCCTTTGCTCCCCAAATACCCAAAGGCAAGAAAGACATTCTCAGGGTAATTTTTGTATTAGTTAGGGTTTTAGCCAGGCTGCTATAACAAATAAACTTCAAGATATAATGGCTTAACTGAGATAGAAGTTTCTCTCTTCCTTCTATCACTGTACAGGAGGAGGTAGTCCAGGGCTGCCAGGTGTCAGTGAAGTCCTCTACTTAGAGCTCCCATCTCAGAGTCCAAGGCAGATGATAATTCTTGTTATTTCACCAGCAAAGGGAAATCAAAGAGAAAGAGTCAGGGAAGTACTTACACCTTTCTTTTCAGGGGTACAACTCGTAGGTGGCACATATCATTTTTTCACATTCTGTTGTTCAGGGTTTATGCACATGGCCACATAGGCTGCCAGCTGAAACTCGGGAGTTCTGTTATCAAAGCAGGGAGGGTGGATATTATATGGTCCCAGTTGGGGGTGGGATGGTGTCTTGTTCTATATCCTGGCTCCAGGACTAGGGCTGACCCCCAGTGGAAAAGGAAACACTGGAAAAAGCTGAAAGAATCGTTTTTTGGTAAGAAACCCTATAAAACTTCAGGTCCAGGTGACATAGTTCAATGCTGCACTGAACTGTGGTGGAAAAGGAGCAACTGTCCATCATCTCTTCCTGGAACACATGGGTATCTACCAATGGAGAAAGGAATTTACATTCTAGCAAGGAGAGACAGACAATAGACACAATTCAGTACATTAGGTAGCATGTTTGATAAGTGCTATGGAGATAAACCATGAGGAAGGAAAATAGAGAATTGGGTGGTGGGGATTGTTGTGGTTTTGAAAGAACAGCTTGTGAGGGCCTCTCTGAGAAAATGATTTTACGAAAAGGTCTGCAGGATGAGAGTGAGCTATGCAGACATCTACAGGAAGTGCATATTTGGACAAAGGGAAGAACAAATGCAAAGGCCTGAGAATGAGAACATGCTCAGTCTGTTTGAGTAAGAGAAGAGCAAGGAGACCAGTATGGCGGGGGCAGAGTGAGGGGGAGATGAGGAGGTGATGATGAGAGGGGAGGGAAGCCTATAGCATGGGGCCTTGGAGGCCATTGTAAGGATTTTGGCTTTTGTGTGGAGTGAGATGAGAAGGCAATGGAGGATTTTGCAAAGAGGAGACATGATCTGACTTACTTTAAACTGTCTTTCTGGTCTATGTTGAAAAGTGACCCTAGGAAGGCAGAGGATATTTATTTAGGTGAGGAATGATTTGGTTTAGGAGATGTAGTAAGAACATTGCATTCAGGATGTATTTTGAAGGTGGAGCCTACAATATGATGACGGATTAGATGTGGAGAGTCAGAGAAAGAGAGGGATCAAGACTGACTCTAGGGTTCCTGGCCTGAATAACTGAGGCAATGGAGCTGCCATTTCCTGAGATGCAGAAGGCACAATAGGGAGTGGATTCTGGAGAATGATTAGAAGAAGGTCAGGTTTTTGACATGTTAGGCTTCAAATGGGTATTAGACATCCAAGCGATATAATCTGAAACCCTGGGTTTAGCTGTACCTTTAGTCAGATACATTTCTTGAATTTTCTAGGTCTGTGAGCCAATGTAATTTTTTTTTGCACTAGGGTTTTTGCTTCAACTGCTGCAGGCAAAAGTCCTGATTTATTTACTATCTTATCTGTTCATTGTCTGCCTCCTTTTCAGGTGTATACTATGGAAGTTCACTGTGATCATCCATGTCTTTCTTTATTATCTGTCTTAGGTTGTAATCCATGAAAAGGCAAGAGCTAAAACTGTAACCTTCTCTTATAGCTCCTCCTAAGTTTCTCTCTCTCTCTCTCTCTCCCCCTCTCTCTCCCCCTTCCCACTCCCTCCCTCTGTGTGTGTGAGGGAGAGAGAGTGTGTGTGTGTTTTGAGGAAAACCATTAATATATTATTAATGATGATAATTCAATTTAAAATACATTTACTGAGTGTTGAATAAGACAGTGTCTGCCTTCAGGAGCAAAGAAGACAGATACATTAACATATAGTTATAATGCAATGTGTCATGAGCTATAATAGGAGTATGGGAATACAAATCAGAGGAAAATTAAACCTGTTGGTTTCAAACCAAGCTATGGCTTACTTTCACGTCATGGTTTCATTTCCCTGGTGAATTTGATGATCTGCCAGGAATCTTAACCAGATGTGTGGATGATGCAGCAGTTGTGTTGGGTGTACTGGCTGGACATGACCCCAAGGATTCTACCACAGTACAAGATCCTGTTAAACCATTCATACTTCCCAGTTTGACAGATGTAAACAAACAATGTATAGGAATTCCAAAAAATATCTTGTACCAGAATTATCAGTGAAGTACAATCTCTTCAGTCCAAAGTTGCTGACCTCTTTGAGTCTGTGAGGGCCAAAGTAATTGAAGCATCCCTTCCTCACACCAGTTATTCAGTTGTCTGCTACCATGTATTGCGCACATTGGAAGTGGCATCAAATATGGCAAGATTTGATGGGCTACGATATGGTCACAGATGTGAAATTGATGTGTCCAGTGAAGCCAGGTATGCTGCAACCAGACAAGAAGGATTCAATGATGTGGTGAGAGGAAGAATTCTCTCAGGAAACTTTTTCTTGTTTAAAAAAAACTATGAAAATTTTTTCATCAAAGCACAGAAGGTGAGATACCTCATTGCTAATGATTTTGTGAACGCTTTTAACTCTGGAGTAGATGTCTTGCTAACTCCCACCACCTTGAGTGAAGCAGTACCATACTTGGAGTTCATCAAAGAAGACAACAGAACAAGAAGTGCCCAGGATGATAGTTTCACACAGGCTCTAAACATGGCAGGATAGCCAGCAGTGAGTATTCCTGTTGCACTCTCAAACCGAGGTTTGCCAATAGGACTGTAGTTTACCGAATGTGCATTTTGTGACCTGCAGCTTCTTACAGTAGCCAAATGATTTGAGAAACAAGTACAGTTTTCTGTTATTAAACTTCAAGAGCTCATGGATGATTGTCCATCAATCCTTGAAAATGAAAAGCTGGTCTCTGTCTCTCTAAAATGGTAGAGAGAAATATATAATGCAAATTAAAATGACTGTTAGAGATTCTTTAAAAAAAGAAATTAGAAATTATTGCTTGCATTTTTAACTTGGTGATGGTTATCCTTTTAGACATGGAACCATAAAGATGTAAAATTTACAGAAGGATTAACTTAGTCTGCAAAGCATAGAGGTTAATTCACAGCTAAGATAATACAGAAATTTGTCAAGGACAGAATATGGTAAAACCTGTAAGAAGCAAAGGCAAATTAGCGATTGACTTTGGACTTCATCATCTCTTTTTATTTCCTCCCCCTTTTTATGACATTTAAAATGTAATTAAAATGTTCTGAGAGTGTTTCTAGCATGTATTTTGATCTTGACTTGGGTCTAGCTTAATAGTCCAACTTTTGAGTGTCGTAGATTAATAAAATATTAGGGCTAGAAGTAATCCCTCTTTTCCTTGCTATGCCTATCACCCTTACTTGATGTCTGCTAACACCTATAGGCTATACAATTGTCTTCTAAAGTGTACCCATAGATGCTAGTTCTATGGAATACTAACAGTTATCTGGGAAAAATGGGCCTGGGCCAGTCAAGTAAGTTTCCTTCCTCAGGACCTGTGGAGTCTTTTGCATACTAATGTACACAGAGAATGTCCAAGATGGAACTGAGGGTGGAGAGTGAAATATGGTGTGTACAATATTCAGAGTTTCCCCAAATGATTTATATTTGCTAACAAATGATGGGTAGTCTTGGATTTTTCTCTGCTTTATGTTTGTGTCTCAGTGAAATTTTGTGTTCTATCACACTCAGTACTTAAATGGCAGTGTTTGTTGTTTGTTTATTTGCTTTAAGTAAAAAATTAGTTTAATTTTTTGAAGCAAAGTAAAAATTGTAGCTTGCCTTACTTTTAAAAACAGCTTTATAGAGGTGTAGTTGGTATAACTTAAATGTACATATTTAAAGCATAAAATTTGCTAAGTTTTGATGTATGTATGTAATTGAGAACTCATTATCGCAATCAAGATAATGAACATCTTCGTCATTCCCAAAGTTTTCTTGCATCTTTTCCCTTCTTCCTGATCTCTTTTGCCTACCCTCTCCATATCCCCAAGATCATGTGCTTTCTGTCAAATAGATTAGTTTCTGTTTTCTAGTATTTTCTATAAATTGAATCAGAGTATATACTTTTTCTTTTTTTTGGTATGATGTCTTTTACACAGCATAAGTATTTTGAGATTTATCCATGTTGTTGCATTTTCAATAGTTAATTCTTTCTCACCATTGAATACTGTTCCATTGTATGGTTATATCACAGTTTGTTTATTCATTAATGTGATGATAGCTCTTTGGTTTGCTTCCAGTTTCTTGCTACTCCAAACGAAGCTGCTATGAACATCTGGGCACAAATCTTTATATGTACACATGTTTTCATTCTCTTGGAACTACCCCTAGGCATGATCATAATAGGTGTATGTTCATATGTTTAAGAAACTGCCTAACTGTTTTTAAAAGTAGTTCTGCCATTTTGACATTTCTGTCAGCAGTATAGAGTTCCACTTCTTTCACATCTTTGCCAATACTTGGTATGGCCAATAATTTTAATTTTAGTCATTCTGATAGATGTGTAGTGGTATTTACCTGAAGTTTTAATTTGCATTGTCTTGATGACTAATGATGTTGACCCTCATTTCATGTGCTTATTTGCTATGCTTATATCTTCTTTAGTGAAGTGTCTGTTCAAATATTTTGCCTGTTTAAAACATATTAGGTTTTGATTATTGAGTTTTGAGGGTTCTTTTTGTATTCCAATGCAAATTCTTTATCAGATACATGATTTGCAAATTTTTCTTCTAGTATTTGGTTTGTATTTTAATCTTTTAACAGTGACTTTTGAGAACAGACATTTTAAATTTAGTTAAAGTTCATTTGTCAATTTTTTTCTTCATGGATCTTGGTTTAGTGTCATATCTAAGGGTTATCTTTGACAAATCCAAGGTCACAAAGATTTTCTTTTATGTTTTCTTCTAGAAGTTATATAATTTTAGGCTTACATTTAGATTATGATACATTTTGAGTTAATTTTTGTATATTATGCAAAGTTTAGCATAGACCAAAGTTTACTTTATTTGCACATAGATATCCAATTCTTTCAGCACCATTTGATAGTAAAACTATCATTTGTCCACTGAATTGCCTTTGCACTTTTGTAAAAAAATCAGTGGTCCATATATGTATGGGTCTATTTTTGGGTTCTGTCTTCTGTTCCACTGATCTATTTGTGTGTCTGTTTGACAATACTACATTGTCTTGGTTAGTGTAGTTTGAGGGTCAGCAAACTTTTTCCATAATGGGTCAGATAGTAAATATTTTAAGATTTGTGGGGCACATATGTCCTCTGTAGTGTGTGTGTGTGTGTGTGTGTGTGTTTCTAACAAGCGTTTAAAAATATAAAAACCACTCTTAGCTTGAGGACTGTAAAAAACAGGTCATGGGCTGAATTTGGTCTGCAGGTCTTAATTTGCTAACTCCTGCTATAGTGTTATAATACATTTTGAAAGTGGGTTGTGTTAGTCTTCCAACTATGTTCTTTATTTTCAAAGTTGTTGTTGCTATTCTAGGTCCTTCACATTTCCATATGAATTTTAGAATCAGTTTTTCAATTTCTACAAAAAAGGAATTTGGGAATTTTGACTGGTGTTTCCTTGTGGGGTTGTGTTGATTCTCTAGGTCAATTTTGGGAGAAATGACATTTTCACAGTATTGAGTCTTCTGGCTCATGAACATGATATATCTCTCCATTTATCTAGGTCTTTGTTGATTTATCTCAGTGATTAACACTGAACAGGTCTTGTGTACCTTTTGTCATACCTAACCTCAGGTATTTAATATTTTTTAAGCTACTGTAAATAGTAGTGTCTTGCAATTTTGAATTCTGTTTTTTGTTGCTTGTATAGAGAAATAAAATAGTTTTATGTGTTGATTTTATAAAATGCAACTCTGCTAAACTCGCTCACTAATCCTGATACCCTTTAAACATATTTCATAAGATTTTCTATATAGGCTTTCTTTTTTTTTTTGAGATAGAGTCTCACTCTGTTGCCCAGACTGGAGTGCAGTGGTGTGATCTCGGTTCACTGCAAGCTCTGCCTCCCGGATTCATGCCATTCTCCTGCCTCAGCCTCCTGAGTAGCTGGGATTACAGGCTCCTACCACCACACCTGGCTAGTTTTTTGTATTTTTAGTAGAGATGGAGTTTCACCATGTTAACCAGGATGATCTCAATCTCCTGACCTTGTGATCCACCCACCTTGGCCTCCCAAAGTGCTGGGATTACAGGCGTGAGCTACTGCGCCTGGCCTACTTAGACATTCTTGTCATCTGCAAACAAAAATATTTTTAGTTGTCCCTTCCCATTCTGGACAATTTTAATTTTTTTTTTCTTGACTTTTGGCACTGGCCTTAACTTCCAGGACAATGCTAGGTAGAAGTGATGAAGGAAGACATATTTGTCTTTTCCTAATCTTAGGAGATGATTAGTTTTCTAGGGCTGCTATAACAAAATATTGCAGACTGGGTGGCTTAAACAACAGAAATGTATTTTCTCACAGTTCTGGAGTCTAGGAGTCCACGATCAAGGTGCTGGAAAGTTTGGTTTCCTCTGAAGTTTCTCTCCTTGGCTTCCAGATGGCCGCCTTTTCACATGGTCTTTCTCTGTATCCGTCTGTGTCCTATTCTCCTGTTCTTATGAGGGCTCCAGTCATACTGGATTAGGGCTTAGCCATGTGTCCTCATTTTACCTTAATTACATCTTTAAAAACCATATCTCCAAATACCCATGGTACATCTTAAGGTACCAATGGGTTAGGATTTGAACATATGAATTTGGAGGATGGGACGTAATTCAGCCTGTCATGGGGGAAAGCATTCAATCTTTCATCATTACGTATGATGTTAGCTGTAGGTTTTTTGTAGCACTGTTTCATGTTGTGGAAGTTCCCATCTATTCTTAGTTTGCTGAGAGTATTTATCAGGAATTAATGGAATTAATATTGAAATTTGTCAAATGCCTTTTTACATCTGTTGAGCTAGTATGATTTTTCTTAATTTGTTTATACTGTGCTTTTAGAATGTTATCCAACTTTGTATTCATGGGATAAATTCTAATTGGTCATAATGGATTAACTTTTAAATATATTGTTGGATTCCATTTTCAGAGATGTGCTAGCTAATGAGACAATAAAACTAGAAAATGTAAGTGACATTTGTACACAAAACATAAAAAAGGTCAAAACTAAAAGAATTATTTGAAAAAAAGTGTGCTGAATTTAAAACATGGAAGAAATAGACGTTGAAAATTTTATGCATAAAATAGAACTTCATATTGATAACACTAAAAATCATATATAATTGCTAAACTGTTTTAAAGATGTTTGCTGGGAAATATAGGATAATTATGTAGCAAAATAGCTTAAGCTACTTTGACATGTAGGTGTAACTGTATTTGGACACAATAGCTTGATGTAATTTTGAACTGGCTAATGAGATAAGACCAACTCAAAGAACAAATAAACTTAGCAAAGTGTTTTTCATTGAAATTTGACTTATACACTGATATTATTAACTTGCAATTCTTTTTATATATGTGCAACTTGAACATGATGGTGGTTTGAAGAATTAATTTTTTAAGCTTCACCGTTGACAATTATGATTAACTCTGAACTATATAAATCTGTGAAGGATTACAAAGTTAACAAGTATGTTTTAGAGTTTAAGTTTTGTATAGAAGTATGCTCTGATGTCACACTTCCAGTGAAA
This sequence comes from Theropithecus gelada, assembly GCF_003255815.1. Classification (NCBI taxonomy): domain Eukaryota; kingdom Metazoa; phylum Chordata; class Mammalia; order Primates; family Cercopithecidae; genus Theropithecus; species Theropithecus gelada. Next base: position 143,251,032 of record NC_037668.1, read on the forward strand.
AGAAAATTTTCTGAAGTAGTTACCTAGATCAAGGAGCTTGGGCCAGAAGAAAAATCACTGCATTGTTTCCTTTATTGCAAAAGTCATGCTATGAAAAAAGCCTAAATAAACAATGTGCCAAGTGACACAATAAAAATTGTAAATTAAGTAAAGTGGAATGCATTACATTCTAGATTATTCTCTTTACTATGTGATAACATGGAAGATGAATTACAAATGACTCATTACATATTAAGGCACAGTGATTGTAGAGCAGAAAAGTTGAGCGTGCTTGATTTATAGAATAAGCTCTTAATACTTCTGCAAGATAAGAAAAGTATTAGGTTTCATCTTCTTAAAGAGGTAAATTGGACATCTGAACTGCTCGTTTGTCTTGTATCTTTGGTATTATAATGATCCTAATACTTCCATAAAAGGAAGGAGTACAGAATAATTGTCAGTGGCAGATAAGATCAAAGGACAAGAACAAAATTGGAAGCTTAGAAGAACAGAGATTTAAAGATTATTATGACATGTTCCATAATTTAACAATTTTCACCTAAGTCATGATCCTGATTATTTCAAAAATGTAAAATGTTATCACCAAACACTTGATGAATTTTGGCAGAATTTTTGCATTTTATTTTCTACTAAAAGTATTCTTACATAGGGGGCCAGGCACCCTGTAATACCAGTTCTTTGGGAGTCTGAGGCAGGCGGATCACAAGGTCAAGAGTTCGAGACCATCCTGGCCAACATAATGAAACCCCGTCTCTACTAAAAAAGTACAAAAAATTAGCTGGGCGTGGTGGTGGGCGCCTGTAATCCCAGCTACTCCGGAGGCTGAGGTGGGAGAATCACTTGAACCCAGGAGGTGGAATTTGCAGTGAGCCGAAATTGCTCCATTGCACTCCAGCCCCGGCGAAAGTGCAGACTCTGTCACAAAAAAAGAAAAAAAAAATTCTTACATAGGAAATTTATTGATCTGAAATCCATTCCTTTCATTGAGAGATAATTTAAATTTCATTATGACTTTATTGGAAAAAGTTGTTGGAGTGGTTACTGATGGATTGAAAATAAATATCAAAAATAAAATATTGCTTTCTTCATTTTGAATAAAGTTCCAACATAAATATGCTAAGCTTGCTAAAATTCCTTTTAAAATCACTTCTAATCCTCCTGTCAACATATATCTGTAAGACTCGTTTCTCTACTATCAGTGTTATGAAACACAGAAATAATTTAGGTATACATTATCATAAGTGAGAAGCATTGTGATCAATCCAAACTTAATCAAATACATTAACCAGCACAAAGCATGCTAATTTGTCATGTTAAGAACTTTAATACTGATAAATCTGATGTTCCTTCAGAGTATGCACTTCAGTGTTTAGTATGTGGACTCACTCTTCCACACTCTTTGTTTAGTTACAATTGCAGAATGACAAAAATTATCATTGTATATAAGTGATTCATTACTTATTGTCCTATATACACACTTTCAATAAAAGAGGTGTATAATGTTTGCTATTCTTTTCTTTTTTCTAGGTTATGTTTATTCTTATATTTATTGAAATGTAATTTTATGTCTGCTGAATATCATAAATTTGGAGGTTATATTTTGTTCATTTTGCTTTTTCTAATTTATTTTTCTAGCAACTTCATTTTTAAAGATAAAACGTTTTTAGAACAGTTTTAGATTTCTAGAAAAATTGCAAAGATAGTGTGAGTTCCTATATACCCTACACCATTTCCCTGTTTTTTAACAGCAGTGTGGTACATCTGTCACAATTAGTGAGCCAATATTGATACATATTATTAACTAAAGTCCACAGTTTATTCAGGTTTGTTTAATTTTACCTGATCTTTATCTGTTCTAAGATTGCATCTAGGGTACTGCATTACATTTAATTATTGTGTCTCCCTAGACTCCTCTTGGCTGTGATAGTCTCTGAGACTTTGTTTTTGTTGACTTTGACAGTTGTGAGGAGTACTGGTTGGGTAGTTTGTAGAATGTCCCTCAATTCAGGTTTCCTTAATTTTACCTGATCTTTTTCTGTTCTAGGATTGCATCTAGGCTAGTGCATTACATTTAATTACCGTGTCTCCCTAGGCTCCTCTTGGCTGTGATAGTCTCTGAGACTTTGCTTGTTTTTGTTGACTTTGACAGTTGTGAGGAGTACTGGTTGGGTAGTTTGTAGAATGTCCCTCAGTTGAGATTTTTCTGATGTTTTTTGTCATGATCAGACTGTGGTTATCATAATCCATTGTTAAATCATATTTTACAAGTGCACAGATGCATGGTGGATTGGATATTCAAAACAAACAAACAAACTAGTTCTTCCCTGCAGATGGTTGATGAAGCATGCTTTTGTGAAACTGGGGTCACACAGCATTCAGGGTGTTACTGAATGACCTAGGGAAAGGTGATTCCAGACCTCCTCTGGGTTCTGGGGCTCCCAGCAGAAGAACTTTTGCTCTGAGATTTTCCTGGAACATCTTTTAGTCTCTGTGTCTTTCTCATTGATCTTCAGATTCCAGGGGAGGAACTGTGATGAACTCAGGGTGGAGAAAGTCAACTAGAAAATATTTGGTGATTTGGGGGTTGGGTTTGCAGGTGTGGGGCTTTACCTGGATGTCAGACTGGGGGAATTGATGTGTCTGAGCTCACTCATTCCCACCTCCTTCATGCCACCCCCTAGCAGGCACACTTGACAGCAATAATTTAACTTAAGCATACCCTGAGAATGACACTGTGATCTAAGAAGAATGTATGTTCGAAGTCCAGGAGTGGCCAACCTGGAGATTCAGTCTTTATCTATGAAGGACATCTGAACCTCTAGCCCATCACTTAGAATGCAGGTCATACAGAGGATCAAGGTTTTTTGTTTTGGGTTGAATGGAGGTTGCAAGGTAAAGGTTGCTGGATGGAGGGTGCTAAGTAAAAATACTATGTAAGCTGTATACTTTTTACAAATGGTAGTGGTTCTCCTGTTCAGCCCCACTGCCACTGGACCATCCTTGTATGGAAATTCCCCCTAATAAACCCCATGTCTCCTTTGTCGTCTCTGGATCTCTCTCTTTTTTTTTTTTTTTGCCCTCTTGGACATGATACCATCCTTACTGGAGTCAGTAGGGGTCTGGCATGCCACCCAGGTGTCCATTTTTATTTTCTATGTATTCTTTGTTAATTCCAAAGCCCTGCCTTCTTCTTCTTTCAGAGTTGGAATTGTTTTACTTTCCAAAGGGATTTGATGAGACACTGCTTACTAGCTCATCCAATAGGCCAGGCTGGTAAAGCAGGATATTTCCCTGACCCCTTCATTGGTAAGAACTGGGGTGCATGGGCACCAGCAGTGGTGAACTCCACTCAATTGCTGCTCCACCCCTTATGAGATGGGGAGTGCAGATGAGTGGGTACAGGAGTTGGGGTGGGTGCTTTTGGATACCAGCAAGAGCCAACCCTGTACTGGCCCTGTTGCAGCCTCTAGGGGAGGGTGCCCATGACCCCTGAAGCCCCAGAGGAAGTATTATACAGTGCCCTTTTAGCTTTGCCATCCACTGATGGCTTAAGTGTTAACAGCTCAGTGGACGGTCAGTGTGACAGCCTTTTGAACCCACACTTGTGGCACTTGAGTTCTTAACTGGTGTCCAGGAGGAATGAGGTGGCATGAACGAATTGAAGGTGGTAAATGTGGGGGATTTTAGTGCTGATGAAAGTGGCTGTCAGCTGGAAGGGGAGCTGAAAAGGGGATAGAGAGGGAAGGTAATCTTCCCCTGGAGTCTGGCCATCCCTGGTTGGACTCCTCTCTGAAGTTATGCCATCAAGCTGTCCCTCTGAATTCAAGCTGCTTCTCTCCAACGTCCAACTGTAGTTTCTGACGTCCAACTGCTTCTGCTGTCTCTACTGGCTAAGCTTGGGGCTTTTACGGGCACAGGATCAGGGATAGGGTGGGCCACAGGTGGTTTTGGAAAAGGCAACATTGATCAGGAAAACAGGGATGTAACTTCTCACTTTTGGTGCGGTATTAGGCTTTTCAGCTTGAGGGTGGGGCCCTTGCCAAGGACTTGCCCTCTTCTGCCCAGAATTTCCCTCCCTTCTGTCCCTATCACTGGGATGAGGAATCCAAGGTAGGAAACTAATCTCTATTTTCTGGTTTTAATCAGTAGGATTCATTTCTCAATAGAAAATGTGTATAGCTCCAGTTCTACCTCTTTTCTCTTAAATATTTTTTCTTTCAATATTGTTCACATTTTATGCACTAATTAAAGAGCCAGACATTGCAAACATGATACATTGATTTTTTCCACAATAATGTTTGTGAGTAATGTATGGAATTGCTAACTAACAAAGTTATAGTTCGGTTTGTCTGTCTCCTTCTCCATTTGGGCCTCTGGCACAGCCTCCTAACTGGCTTCCCCACCTCCAGGCCTTGGCTCTTAAAATTGCAGCCTATCCAGAGAGTCCATGGATTCTAAGAGGCACAACTTACCTTATGGATGTCTTGCTTGAAACCCAGTAAGCCCTTTTGGTTGCCTAGAGCAGGGTGTTATCAGGACCAGCATCATCTGCATCACATGAGAACTTGTTAGAAATGCAAATTCTCAGGCCTTACCCCAGCTCTAGGAGGTCAGAAACTCTGAGAGGTGGGGCCCAGCAATGAATGCTTAGAAAACCCTTCAGGTCATTCTGAATCAGGCTGAAGTTTGAGAACCTCTACCCAAAAGGATAAAAAACAAGCTGCTTCTTTGGAGAAGGCCTGCTGTGGCCTGATCCTCATCACCTTTTCTGCTTCTTTGGATAAGGCCAACTGTGGCCTGGTCCTCACCACCTTTTCTGCTGCTTCTCTCCCATTTCCTGCTTTGCATTTTATACTACAGTAAATTGTCTGCAGTTGTCTGCATAAACCATTCTCTATCTCATTTTCAGTTGTTTACTCAAATAGGTCCTCTTGGTGCAAAATCTCCCTGCCCCTCACCTGGTCAACTCGTGCTGATACTTGAACACTTAGCTCCAAGGTCATTTCTCTAGGAAGCATTCCTCCTGTCTCCCTGCACCTCCTTAAAGGCTCTCCCAGTACCCTGTGCCCATCGCTGTCATTAAGATAAACTCATCACATTATATTTATTTGCTTATGCCTATTTCTATCACTATGTTGTGAGCTCCTCTTATCAAGGACTCCACTTCTTTCGTGTTTAATCTACAGCACCTAGCCGCGTTTGCTTGACAGGTAGTCAGTTATTTGACAGTCACTAAATGATTTATGAATGAGTGAAATAATGAATGAATAAATACTTGCCAATATTTCTGTCACATCTATGGTTCTATTCCTGCATTCTCTATAGTCAAGTAAATATTCCCTTTAATTCACCAGACGTGGCAAGCCAAGAGATATTAATTCTATCCCCTTTTTCAGGTTATCAAATGTAAGACAGGTACTTCCTGTCCTATTACTTCCACATTATGCATTTTAAGCCTCCCACACTTGGTCCAAGGGCTAATCTTAGCTCTCTCCCAGTCAGTGACATTGTTATATTGTACATTTGGCGGCAGCAGAGATATCTGATTGATTTCTGTCACTTCTTATTCATTCAGAAATTCATTCAACTGAGTTTGCTCAGGTGTCATCATGAAGCTAGTATGGATTGAATCAGAGGAAGGGATTTTTAAAAATTCTACTCAGTGCTCCCTTAGGGCTTCTCTATGCTACCAGAGTAGAATAATATATTTTAAAGAAGAAGAAAAACAGTCATTACTGTTTACTTATATTCCTATTTCTTCTTTTATTTAGGAGCCCTGTGTCTTGCTTGCATCAAAGACATGCATATTTAGACAATTTTGAAAATGAGACATTAAGTAGTCCTGTATAAAATAACACAAGCAGAAAACAAGACTGGTTCTAAAAGTCATTTCTGTTCTTCTTCTGTATCCTCGCGTCACCTGAATAATACAGATGTGCACACTTGCTGTTCCATCTGCTGCAGGACTTGCATACACAGCAACTAATCCTGCGGAGGTTGTCGGACCATGCCGATCTGGGCACATGCTTCTGCCCACTTTCCTTTTATCATTACAGATTATAGTTAGAAATATGCCTTCTGGCCATGGGGTTAAATAGACAGTAAAAAATAAATAGTAATGGTGACAATTAATTTACTGTTTTAGGTCATTTGTATTCTTTAGCAGCCTTTCCCATTTATTCTCAGTTTCTTTTATTCTGATAGTTGAGGTACATTTGTGGAAGTATTTTGGATTTATTGATAAAGAAGCTGTGAAATTAAAAAATTCAAACTCAATTCAAACTTAAAGCTGTTGGAACTTTACATTTTTAATACTTTAAAAATATAATTTAAAGAAATTGACCATGTTCACTTTTCTGTTCTTTTTTTTTTTTTCTGTTTTTTTTTTTTTTTTTTGAGACAGGGTCTCAATCTTTTGCCCAGGCTGGAGTACAGTGGCAGGATCTAGGCTCACTGCAACCTAGATCCTCCCACCTCAGCCTCCTGAGTATCTGGGACTACAGGTGCACAACACCACGCCTGGCTAATTTTTGTATTTTTTGTAGAGACCAGATTTCTCTTTTCTTTTCTTTTCTTTCTTTCTTTCTTTCTTTCTTTCTTTCTTTCTTTCTTTCTTTCTTTCTTTCTTTCTTTCTTTCTTTCTTTCTTTCTTTCTTTCTTTCCTTTCTTTCTTCCTTCTTTTTTTTTTTCTTTGAGACGAAGTCTTGCTCTGTCGCTAGCCTGGAGTGCAATGGTGTGACCTCGGCTTGGCTCACTGCAATCTCCGCCTCCAAGTTCAAGGATTCTCCTGCCTCAGGCTCCTGAGTAGCTGGGATTACAGGTGTGTGCCACCACACCCAGCTAATTTTTGTATTTTTAGTAGATACAGGATTTCACCATGTTGTCCAGGTTGGTCTCAAACTCTCGAGCTCAAGTGAGCCTCCCACCTTGGCCTCCCAAAGTGCTGACATTACAAGTGTTTGCCACTGCATCTGGTGGGAGCTTTAAATTATCCTGAGCCTTGAGAGGAAGGTGGCTATGCCATCTGAGTCATGTGCCTTGCAGTTGCAATTTCTGCCTTTTTCTTTTCTTTTTTCTCTAAATAATTAAGACCAAACAGTGCTGGAGCTAAGACACCTACTCAGATGACTACCCCTCCTTGGGGAGTTATAGAGTAATCTGCCTTGGGATGTAGCAATTTTTAACCAATTAAATTGCTGTGGCATATGCTCTGATCTTGTATGGAAAATGTCATAATCCTGCTAAGATTTCTATTTAAGTGAAACCTTAACTTCTCCACTTTGGAATGCTGACCCTGTTTGTTTGGAGTTGGTGTCTTGGGTGGCCATCCTCAAGCTTTGCACTCAAATAAATTGTACTTAATTATATTTTCTGAAATTCATTATTTAAGACTGACAATCTGTGGCAGGACATATGAAATCTCCCAAGGTTACTTAGCAGGTCACCCGTGGACTGGAAGTAGAACACCTTTTTCTAGTTCTCATTTAGTTACTGGATAAGAAGGAGCCAAGATGGAAGGAGCCAGATGGCAAATTGTTCAATAGAGTTTGCAGAACCTTTGTGCCATGTGTTAGCAGGTGTACCAGGTGCACCCACATCATCAGGAAGGGTCAAAGTAGAGCTCTGGACTCAGACTGTCCAGGTTTGAATTTTAGGTCTTCCACTTGCTTAATTGTGCACAATGAACACATTACTTAAACTCTCTGATATTTAGTTTCCTCCTTTGTAGATGGAGAAAATTGTAATAACTATTTCATGTGGATGTTTGAGGCTTAGATGCATTAATATATGAACAGCTTAAAATTATGTCTTAAAGTGATAAGAATTACTTAATAAATGTTAACTCCAATTATTATTCCACACCAAATTCCTCTGTGAAGACTTCTCTCATTACAGAAATGAATCTACCTTCCTGTCTTTCTTCCGTGAACCATGGTCATAAAGAACTTTTTAAAATGACACAACTTAGCCATCAGAATATACTTCCTAATACTCTAATAATCATTAAAGCTATATTTGTTTCCTTAATTATGTTGCAAACTCTAGAGGCTGACTCTATGCTGTATACATCTTCTGAATCAATGCCAAGCCCTTAATTAATATTTGGGTGAATGACTTTTGGACAAAATGGCTTAGATTCTACTATTTTGTTTTTTCATGATTTTTGTTAAAACAAACATCTGGTAGGGTGTAGTAGCTCAAGCTTGTAATCTGAAAGCTTTGGGAAACCAAGGTGGGAGGACTGTTTGAGGCCAGGAGTTCAACATCAGCCTGAGAAACCTAGCAAGACCCCATCTCTACAAAAAAAGTTTAAAAAGTTAGCCAGGCATGGTGGTGCATGCCTATAGTCCTTGCTACTTGTGAGGCTGAGGTGGGAGGATTGCTTGAGCCCGGGAGTGTGAGCTGCAGTGTTATGATCATGCCACTGCCCTACAGACTAGGCAACCGAGTGAGACTCTGTTTTCTAAAACAACAAAAACAAACATAAAATCTTCCTGGCATATTTGATTTTAATATGTTTTTAGGCAAATTACCTTATTTACATTTTATGATACTGTGCAGGTGAGAACATTTTACTATACCCATCTCACAGATGACAAATATGAGCAGTTGAGCATCACAAGATGGATATATTAAGTACATTGGCCAGAATTTGCACCCGGGTCTTCTGGCTCCAAAATTATGTTTCTTTTTCTTTCTTTGTTTCTTTTTTAACTGTACTTGAAGTGTCTGGTTAAGTCAGACTGGACCAAACACCTGACAGTCATTTGCTTTATAAATTTCTTTTTTCGTTTCTCATTTGGAGACATCTGTTTAGGGAATTAAAGCGGGCTCATTCAGAATGGGCTACAAACCAGGATTCCAATTAGTGGGTGATACAAATAGGGTTGGAACACATCATCCATGCCCTCCCAGACCTCTGGATCAAGGCTGGACTGCCCAGCAGGACTGGTGGCAAGCATTGTCTTTCTTCCTGGCCATACTCACAGGGCAGTTGAGATTTTAGTAGCATAGCCAAGCAAGGATGATTTTTTTAATGACCTGAAAATATAAAAACCTGAGAAAACAAACAAAATGTTATAACAATTTCAAAATACTTCTATTAGAGAGGAGGGCTATTTCCTAAATATTTGGGGAAAAATGCTTCTGAATTGCAGACATTTACTGTGCAGATACTGCATTAAAGTAAAATAAGCATCCAATCTTAGCTTAGTTTTCTAGGCCTAACAAAGATGGACACCAGTATTCCCTCCTATCTTCATATTTGGAATATCCTGAAGTGACAATTAGGGACAGGCCCTCCTTGCCATGACCTCACAGCTTGATTCAGCAGCATGGCCCGGGATCTCCAGGCTAAAGTTCTTTTCTGAGAGTTTATTTTCTTGACTGTAGAGTCAGAAACTCAACAGCAGAATGTGAGGAGATGGCAGGTATTCAAAGAGGTTAATAAATGGACTATTTTGAAATGAGAAGGCTCTGTATGGAAAAGCCACAGGGGACTGTGCAGTGCCCCAGAGGAAGTAACAGAGGGTGGAAGGGTGTGTTTTGGGGCCTGGAAGGATGAAAAGAAGAGTGGTTACTCAGAGACAGAATTAGGTAGCAAGAGTAACCTGATCAGAGCAGGATGCTTCCATATTGAGAATCAGCCAGGACTCTGCAGGGAGGGAGGCCGCGTGTACACTGACCCGTCTCTCCCCTCCTCCCTCCCATTTTATGGTAGCGTTCCACATTGGCTGGACCCAGGGAGCCAAAGGCCTTTTAATGGGAGCCAAAAGGCCTTTTAATGCCATCTGTACAGGTCAGCCTCCCAGAGCACAAGGCAGGGTGGAAAGGATAAGCAGAGATAGAGACGGGGTGGTGCTGAGGGCAAGTGGAAAACAGGCAGCCTAACATCAGTGAGTCTATCAGGAATGAACTTTTTTTCTAGATGATTTTTTTTTTTTTTTAAATGCAGCACAAAGCTCTGAGCAGTCAGCAATTTCATATTCTATTTGGATGTGTTTCCTGGGTTTGCAGTGGGATTCTCGACTTGCAATTCAATCTGGGAGAATGTCTCTTCCTTAGAGTTAGAGGAAGAAAAGAGTGCACAAAGTACTTAAATCTCTGCCCCTAAGGTGTTTGTCTCTAAGAAGTCTTGGGTTGAGGTTGGGAGGAGGGTGTTGGTCTCTAGGAAGTTATTGGGGTGTTGATATGGGGAGGGTCATAAAACTGGAAGAATAAGAAAAGAAAGTGATGTCTCTTTTGGGGTCAGATGAAGGGCTTCATTGCTTCCTTCCCTTTGGAAGTACACAGGTTGTCTAAAGAGCCTATCTTGCCCAGGCTGGCTTTTCTAAATTCCCTATCCTCATCTCTTTGTTTTCTGACCTATGTTCTCCTCCCATGTTCACTGTTGGAACACAAGCTTAGCATGAGCTGCCGGGCTTCCTGCTGAGCTCCTACAAGCTGCAACTCTTTCAGTGTGCGCCACTCTGGTCATTGTCTGCAAGGTATTTATGCTGTCTTGTTCCTGCCATGCAGACAAAATGGTTGTTGTCTCCTGCCTTGAGGTGTGGATGGAAAGAGCAGTTTCCCAACACAATGGGAGAGAGCTTTGGAATAGGGTGCTTTTGTTCTGCTTACCTGTGGTAATTAAGGCACAGGCTGACTAACAGACTTTCCAACAAAATGTCTTTGGAACTTGAGGTGATTTTTTTCCCTCATCTTTTGTTATCTCTTTTAAAAATGTTCAGTTTAATTCACTGGTATGGCCTTTTGGGCTTGAGGTTTTTTTGTGGGAAGATTTTAAATTATGGATTAATTTTTTAAAGTTGATATATGGCTAGTCAAATTTTCTTTTTGTCCTGTGTACATTTTTGTAAGTTGAATTTATTTGAGGGATTTATCTGTTTTATCCAAGTTCTCTCTCTCGCTCTCTCTCTCTTTTTTTTTTTTTTAGCATAAAGTTGTTTGTAATCTCTTTTTTTAAAAAAACTTTTCCTAATTAATCTTTGATCTTAAATTTCTTTTTCTGGCTTACCTGCTTTTCAATAGTTTTCATTTATTTTTATCTTTCTAAAATTGATAAAGATATTTTGAGCTATAAATTTCCTCTGATCCCTACTTTAATGCATCTCACAGATTGATATGTAATGTTTTTATTATCATCATTTTTCACAAATTCTATAATTACTGTTTGTATTTCCCCTTTATTTAATTATTTATTTTTTGAGAGGGAGTCTCACTCTGTCACCAGGTTGGAGTGGAGTGGCACGATCTTGGCTCACTGCAACCTCTGCCTCCCGGGTTCAAGCGATTCTCCTGCCTCAGCCTCCTGAGTAGCTGGGATTACAGGTGCCTGCCACCATGCCTGGCTAATTTTTGTATTTTAGTAGAGACAAGGTCACTATGTTGGCCAGGTTGGTCTCAAACTCCTGACCTCAGTGATCCTCCCGCCTTGGCCTCCCAAAGTGCTGGGATTACATGCATGAGCCATAGTGCTTGGCTGTATTTCCCTTTTGGCCAAGGGCTAGAAAGTCTTTAAATTTCTAAGGTCAAGGACTTTTTTATCTTTCTTTGTTTTCATTCTTTACCTTTTTTGCCTTGTGATCAAAGAGTTCTATTGTATGGAGCCTACTGGTGTTTTCTTTGAACCAAAGTGTATGATCAATTTTCATTCAATGTGCACTTGAGAAAAAGGTATATTCTCAATTATTAGGATGTAGTGTTTGATATATGCCTAAAAAATCCACCTTATGTTGTTTAGCTACTTTACAACCTTACTTTTTGGTCTGTTTAACCTGTGTTATTTGAGAGTGATGTGTTAAAGTGTTCTATTATTAGTGTGTTTCTACTTATTTATCCTTGCATCTCCCATGACTTGTATTTCATAAAGGTGGTTGCCAGGTTATTTGGTGCCTAGCTATTCATAACTATTATATTTTCAATGTAGCATAAACAAAAAATCCCCCCCACCCATTTGAACAGATTTGGAATGGCCAAGAACTTTCCCAAGTTAACCTGACAAACTAGTTCAGGCCATGATGGAAAGTAGGGGGCAGTCCGGACATACCTCATCATCATTAACATCAACACAGACCTTAAGGCTGATAGAACAGACTCTTTAATTCTGATAAGAAATATTTACAGCCTATTATCTCTGAAGCCTGTTACCTGGAGGCTTCATCTGCATAATAAAACCTTGGTCTCCACAACCCCTTATCATAACCCAGACTTTCCTTTCTATTGATTCTAGGTTTTTAGATAACTCAAATAACTGCCAATCAGAAAATTTTTGAAACTACCTATGACCTGGAAGCCCCTGCTTTGAGTTGTCCTGCCTTTCCAGACCAAACCAACCTACACCTTAACATGTTTTGAGTGATGTCTTATGTCTCCCTAAAATGTATAAAACCAAGTTGTACCCCAGTGACCTTGGGCACATGTCAGCACCTCCTGAGGCTGTCACAGGTGCATCCTTAACCTTGGCAAAATAAACTAAATTGGTTGAGACTTATCTCAGATAATTTTTTGTTCACAGTACACTGTGGCTTTTAATATTATAAAATTTCCTTCTTTGTCTCACTGAATGCTTTTTGGCTTGAAGTCTACTTTAGTAACGGCACTGTGTCCTCCGCTTTTACTTGGTACATTTTTTGCTACCTCTTTACTCTTAGCCTCTTTGAATTACTCATTTTAAGTGTATCTCTTATATATAGCATAGAGTTAGGTTTTGTTTTGTATACCAACTTTTAAATCATTTTTATTAATACATACCTTATGCATATTCACATTTTTTGATATTATAATGTTTAATCTCAATTCCACACTTTTATTTTACTTTATTTCTGAGACAGAGTATTACTCTGTTTCTTAGGCAAGAGTACAGTGGCACCATCTCAGCTCACTGTGACCTCTGCCTCCTGGGTGATTCTCCTGCCTCTCAGCCTCCTGAGTAGCTGAGATTACAGGTGCATGCCACCACGACCGGCTAATTTTTGCATTTTTAGTAGAGATGGGGTTTCACCCTGTTGGCCAGGCTAGTCTTGAACTCCTGACCTCAGGTGATCCACCCTCCTCAAGCTCCCAAAGTGCTGGAATTCCAGGCATGAGCCACCGCACCCAGCCCACCCTACTATTTTACAGTGAGATTACCATGTGCACTATCCTAAATTTACTAGCTTTTCTCCTTTTCTATTTGGTATACCCTCTTTGACTTTTAAATTTTTATTTTGATATTTAGGAAAATTTAAATTTTTATTCTAAGTAGTTGCCTTTGTATTAATACATTTTATTTATGTTCAATACCCTTTATTTTTACTTAAGTTTTACCACCTATCAGTTTTAAATGGTGCCCTTTGACTCCCATCTATTATCTGTACACAACAGGTAATGATTTGATTCTATTTTCCATTTTGTCCCTTTTGTTTTGTTTCTCTTTATAAAGTCTTTATTTTATTTTATGTTTTTTTTTGAGACAGGGTCTCACTCTGTTGCCTAGGCTGGAGTGCAGTGGCGAAATCATGGCTCACTGCAGCCTTGACCACCCCAGGCTCAGGTGATCCTTCTACCTCAGCCTCATGTAGCTGGGACTACAGGCACATGCCACCTGCCTGACTGATTTTTTATCTTTGTAGAGACGGGGTTTCATCATGTTGCCAAGGCTGGTTTCAAACTCCTGAACTCAAGCAACCTGCCCGCCTTAGCCTCCCAAAGTGCTGGGATTACGGCACTGCCTGGCCTGATTACAGGTGTGAGTCACCACACCTGGCCTACTTTGTCCCTTTTGGTCCCACTTTTCAGTTGCACTCTTTCGACTTGTCAGAATATATAATATTTACATATTATTACTTAGCCCATAACCCACTCTTGTTTTGTTCTTACCTCTACAATTGACAATACAAAACGCCCACTGCCAATCCTTTTGAAGGGTGTATATGTAATTTGGGTTAAATGAAGTCTATCATCTACTAAATGTCTTAGAAAGGGCACATGCGTATAGTATTTCCTTCATTATGCCACATTCAGAACTGCATTTCTATGGCCTTGAAACTTGAAAAACAGCTGGGTTCGGTATAATGTCTTTCATTTACACTTTTTCTTGAAGTTTTCTAACAATGCTGTTCCACTATTGTTTTGCTTTTTAAATTGTTTCTGAGAAGTTTGAGGACAATCTTTTTTTTTTTTCCTTTTTTTTTTTTTTTTTTTTTTACCTTTTAAAGTTATTTTGCCTTTTTGCCTGGAGGCCCCTGAGAATATTTATCTTGATCTTTAAGGTGTAATAATTTTATAAGAACATGTCTGACAGTTGATAATTCTGGGTAATTTCCCCCTGTATCTGGTAGGTCTTTCAGTTTGTAGATTCAGGCATTCCTTTATTTATAGAAAGACTTGTTATGTTATCATCTTAAATATTAGTTTGTTTCCTTAAAAATATTTCTTTTTCACGAATTGGTAAAATGAATGTTCAATCTGCTTTGCCTATCTTCCTTTTCAGTGGCTCTCTCTTGACTGTTTATACTTCCTCTGTATCCCATTTTCATTCTCTTGGTTGTTTTTACACCATTCTTCAATGTTCCTTATAAAGTATTCATTAAAAGCTATAAGCTTTCCTCTCTTGAGTACCTTATAATTTAGTTTTGCTTTCTGATATGATTTTTTTTTCTGTTTCTTCCCCAAGTTCATTGTCTGCAGAGTAGTTTGGACACATAAACCCTGGGATGTTGTGAATTCTTTAATTCTTTTCTAATTTCATACCTTTATAAGGCTAATGAAGCCCTCATCAAAATGCTTTTAATTTGCTGGTTTTAAAGAAATGATTTCTTCCAATAATAGTATCTACTGTAGGGAAGTTTAAATTTTTCCCCTGAAGGATGAATGATTTGAGTCTATAAAGCAAACTGATAATACACAGATTCACTGGGGATAAAAAAGGCTTACAAATGTTATCAGATGTGTATGTGTGCACAGGTATTATCTAAAATATAAAAACTCAAAGAAATGGTCAGATGGTTGTTGCTTGTATACCATCTTGAGGTTACAGAAAGAATAGGAACTTGGATTGTGATAAAACAGGTTATGGTGGTAAAATGGGTAATGGGAGGAAGAGAAGAGGAAACCTGGCTAGCAAAGGTGGTCTTGTTATGCACATGAAACCTTACAGGCAGCAGTTAGTGGTTGTTAAGTACTTTTAACACGAGTTATCAAACTTTTTCTGTAAAGGGCCAGACTGAAAATGTTTTAGGTTTTGTGGGCCATATGGTCTCTGTCACAACTATTTTAATATGAAAGCAGCAATAAATAATATGTAAATAAATGGGAATTACTGTATTCCAATAAAACTTTATTTACCAAAACAAGCCTGGATTCAGCTCATAGGTCATGATTTGCTGGCCCTCGTTTAGAACAAAACTAGGCACACATTACATGATATTTAAGTCTTGATCAGTAAAACCAACTAAATAAACTCCATGTGAAAGGGCAATTTTTAAAAGATGATTGTCAACACACTTGTGCCATAGCTTTGTATCCAAAGTAAAGACAATGAGATCTGGATACGCATACACAGGTACACACAGAAACATGCACACACTCACATATACTATGTCACACCTCATGCACTTACAGACACATGCACTCATCACACATAGTTTATTCATATTAGGGTTTAATGGGACCACTTAATTCGTTTTTCACTGACTGTCCCTTGCCAACCAGAACACGCTGAGTTATACTGTCCTGTGACCTGACACAGTGGGATTGGAAAAGACAAACTAATTTTAGTGAGAACTGAGCACATATCAAATCACTGTGCAAAAATCATATAATATTCCTAAGGCAAATATTAATGGTATCTTGATTAAGTTCTGCTTTAGATTAATTACTTATTCTTTTTTCATTAATGAAAATAGTGGATATTTGCTTATATATGTATATCTGTGTAATTTTTATAAATGTATAATTATCAGAGTGTCTTGAAGGGTTTTCTATAAATGATCACTTTGATGTGTTACGTTGGATGATGAATTTTGGTTTGGTTCCAGTTGCAGGAAGTTTGGGATCCTCCTTTGGATTGTGCGTCACTGTGCAAGTTAGTGTGAGTCATAGTATGCAGCAGTGCCCCTCACACAGGGCCACCAGCTGCAGGGGGTCTGTCCGTTGCAGACACCTGACCCAGGGATGGATGAATAACATACACTGACACACAGATATTCTGCTTTGCCAGTCCAGCTGAGGGTGTCTGGAGCCGCTTACAGACTCCCTGCTGAGTGCTGTAAACAGTTGCCACTATGGCACTGACCAGCTAGTGAGACTCACATTTATTCAGTAGGATTAATTAGCAATGGCTTGAGTCAACACCTTTAGAGGGTAATTGACATTGTGCACTTCCCAAGTAAAAAGCACTTAAGCACCAGCAGTACATCAAAGGTTAGTCCTAAGACCACATGAGTAAACAAGCTAGCTAGGTAAACTACTCTGCCTTCCTTTGTTACTACTTTAATTTGTTTAACTAAAGGTAAAAGGAGCAGGCCACCATCAGCGAGATCTATTACCGAAGTTATGCAAATTTCTTGGCCTTCCAGAAGAAGATTTGTGTCTATCTCTATAACTATCTCTAATATTTTTCCCACCAGCCTGATTGAACCACAACAATAGTATCTCCAGCTGAGGGACGCACAGACTGCAGAAGAAGTGCATGTTGGCACACACCTGCACCGTTATTCCAATACGTGGTGGAAAAGTAGACTCAGAAAGAACATTGTGGGAGGCTTGGGGAGGCAGACATTGCTTGCCTTGTGCTTGTAAGGTACAGCACCATGTGCAGGGCGGAGTTTGATTATTTTGGGTGAAGATCGTGATGTTGATGAAGCTGATGGCAAAAGAATAATTAGGTTTTCTCAGGTGGCTGAATCTTACACACAAAGAATAGGCTAATGTGGGCCATATGATGAGTTTTGGCCACGTAAGGCCTTGAACTTCTGTGTTTCATGAGCAACTGGCTGATTTCAAAAGTCTCATCTGCCTAAGGAGTATCTTTACTTTCCAGGTTGCAATCCCAGGCAGTCCCTGACACAGCTAGAAAATTTGCTGACTGTAATCAGTGAGTCAACCAGCTGTTCTTAAAGCAAGCTGACTATTTGTGTGCCCTCCTGGTCAAGTCAGACCCAATGTTGAAGAATAAGTAGTTCATTCAGTAATAGCTGAGCTGCCCTTTTTTTCAAATCCAAAATGAGAAGTTAAAGCAATACAACATTTTCGCCAGCTACATTCTGTTTTGAAAAGATGAATCATCCTCATGTTTGTACTCAAAACATCTAGTTAGGTGCAAGATGATTTGGAGGCTAATTTTGTACAGGAATCACCTTTTGACAGCAGATCAATATGAGTATATGTGTTTCTTCTGGGGAAAAGGAAAATGGCACACATTTTGTTAGTCCGGAAAAAACTTGAGTTGCTACTTCTCAAATACATTATCGTAATGTTTTACATAAGTCACAAGATCATATACAATTGTATGTGAAAAGCTAACAAACAAAATCTCTATTAACTCTTTGAGAAAACCTTAGTAATAGCCTCAAAACAGCCACTTATATTCCCTGTAATCAATTTCAGATTGGGTGATATTGCAGTTTTAAGCACATTTGAAGCTCCACATTTCCTGGGTTTCTTCCTCTCTATCTGGAGTTTGGAAGTGAGCAAGGAGAATGGAAGGGAACCTAGAGGAAGCAGGGGCAGTGTCAAGGACACAAAATGACCTTGAAAAGCATAGGTCACTCATTGTTTTAGTTAGCTTTGGTGGCAGGGGGAGGATGCAGAATAAAATTTTCTGTACACAGGAGTCACCTTCAATAGTGATATTTTCAATGCAAGCTAAGGATAGGACTGATTGGTTGAAGATTTCATTGAATGTTAGATAAAAATGAATGTGAGTAAAATTATTTCTATCCATCTTTATTATGAGAGAGTGAATATTATTGGCCAATTAAAAAAAATATTGGATGCTTTTTTTAGTAAGGGACCAGAACTAGTTAGATGCTAGGTCTAACTAGCTTCAAGCCTAAGTTAACTCCACCTAAGGGTGTCCTCTGGAGTATGAAAAGTCACAGAAACAAATTCAAAGGGAATTATGCCCAAAGTTTTTTTTAACTCTTTTACTCCTTTGCTCCATTTGTTTCAGAGTAGGCTCATAAGGAAAGAGCCATGTTTTACAGTGGTTCTCTTTCATGCTTCCCCTCATTTGTTAACCATTTCCATAGATCTACAAGTTCTGTTAATTACTGTGTCTTTTTTTTATTATACATGCCCAAAATTGCTGTCCTATGTTACTGTTGTGATTATTATTTTAATCTACTATTTCTGCTTTTTTCACTGGTGTCTTGCACCCCTCCCAGTTACCTTCTTGAGTACCTTTTTATCCATCGGAAGCTTTCTGAAGTTACTAAGCACTGTGACCTGACCATACCCCATGTCTAACTAGCTTCAAGCCTAAGTTGTTAACTCCAGCCTAAGGGTGTCCTCTGAAGAGTATGAAAAGCCACAGCATTTTCTAAGCTGATGTTGTAAAATGTGACTCAGCCATCCCCAAAGCAGCCAAGTTACAAACCCTTGAAGGAGTTGAGAATGAACATTGACCCTCAAAAATGATTGAAAATAGAACCAGCAGCAAAAATAAAACCTGTTCCTAGGACTTGTGTGGGTATTTTTTTTTTTTTTTCACTTTTTGCTTTCAAAAAACAGCTGTACCTATTTCCAGGATCTAAAATTTGGAGGGTTGGGTTCATGCAATACAAATTGCCATCTCCCATAGAATGCAGGACATGGGGCAGGTAGCTGACACTTGCTCAGTGCAGCAGCACTATCCAAGTTTTACCTTATAATTCCAAAAACTTCCTATGAGGCTCAGTCAGTTGGCATTTTCCCCGATGCTGAAGTTGTCTGTCCTTGCCATTTTCTCTTATGGGAACCGTTGGCCCAGGGGTTGAATGGATGAGGCTCTGAAAGTCAGTTAGATTCCATAATGACCCTTTGGCCGAAATGGCCACAAGCTGGGTCCTCTTTGGATTTAAAAAAATTCAATCACAAAAAATCCAAAGCAGTCTTCAGCTGGAACCTCCGTAACTTCATGGTTTGGGATTTTTAAAAATCATTTCTGCCTTTCATTAGCAGAGGTAATTGGAGTTGACCACAGAGCCACAAGTGATTGTTTTTCTGGCCCTGAGCCATCCTGACTCCTTCCATCATTAAATTAATCATTATTCACCAGGCAATTGTTTAAATGGCAGAGAACATTTAGAACCTGGAGCAGATAGCCTGGGAGAAAGGTTGAAATACAGAGAAATGAAGGAAAGAATTTAGATAGCTGTGTCTGTTCAGGTCAGAGTCATTACACGGCTCTTAAGAGACAAGTACTGCTGGACCTGGCCAGAGGGAGCTGAAAGAGAGCCCAGAAGAAGGTCAGGAGAAAGCAGAGCCATCAAGGGCAGTTCCAGGACTGCAGCAGCCCCAGAGATGCAAATGCAGATGTTTGGTCTGTGGTGTCAATTATTTTAAATTGTAAATTGATTTTTTGTGTTGTTGTTACCATTATTTGGCTTTGAGTGGTTGGGAAATTGTGTGTGGCTGGGATTATAAAAACCAAGAACAACATTCTTCAAAATACCTTTCAAGGAACAGTAATTCAGTGGGAAGCTATAGGCATTAAAAGAGAAAAAAGACATTTGTTAGTCAAATAATTTTGGGAAATTCTGGCTTAAATAACGTTAAACACCTATGTGCTTCTCAAGCCTTCAATGCATATTTATGCAGCATAAATCCATGATGGGGGTATAAGATGCAAGGTTCCCCCAGCTTCTCTGAGCATAAAATAACGGACCATCTCATACAATTAGTCTTCTGGGGAACAAATTTTGGTGAATGTTTGACTAGTGCATACAGTACTGTCCTGGAAGTCAAGCACCCAGATCTGATCTTTGGTGCAGAAAGGGCTAAAGAATGGCAAAAAAATGAATGCTTAGCAATTTTAGGATTTTTCCAAATCTGGACCTGGCACTAATACTTAAATGAAAACATTAAAGTTACAAGAGGAACTCAGTGATACAGTATATGAGGTCACTGATTGACTGTTCTCTCTGGACAAGAAAAGAGAGACTAAATTTTAAGTCCAGCATTTAGGAATTCTGGGAGGGATAGGATTTTGGCCAAATGTTTGAAGATTATTTATTAATAGGTTTCTGGGAGATATTTTGGGAGACCATGGAGAACTAGATGCATTGGTGGGTGGAGAGAAGGAGGTAGAAACATTCAGTGTAGGTGTCCTAAATCTTGAAGGGATATTCATTTAGTTAAAAATGCTATTGGTCCAAGGGTCACTGGAGTGGAAGCTGAGGGGGGTCCTGGTATGGTGAGCTTGTTTCCTTATATCATGAGGGTATAATTGGCTAGAATAAATGAAAAGATAGGAGAAATTGTGGTCAGCTCTTTTCACATCTAGAGTTTTGAAGGTTATTTAAAAATGTTTACCTACTTGTTTATGATCTCTACATTTTCCAAGTATGTAGTTGGTACAACAACTTACTAGAACTTCAAATTTGTGGAGGAAGGTTGTATGGTATAGTGGAAAACAAACCAAAAAACTCCCCTAAACTTTAGAAAGCTAGGGCCAACCTCATTTTTGCTACTGCTTAGCACTGTGGGATGACATTTAATCTGTTTGTAACTTAGTTTCCTTCTTGAACATGGGCACAGTGACTTAACCTGTTCTACTGGTTTCTTATAGCTAATTAATTCATTAATTTGGTCAAGAAGTACTTATGGAGACAATACTTTATACTAGGTACTCTTCTAGGGTATGGGCACAAGAGTACACCAACTGAAGAAAAGAGTTTAATATTCTTTAGAGGAAGCAAACAGCAGATAAACCTACAATGTAATATTATATAGTGATAAACATTATGTAAACCAAAAATAAAATTCTAAGCTCCCCAACTAACTGAATGGACCCCCAGTCTTGACCAAGGGCATTCTAAAGTAAACCTGCAAAACTAGTTCAGGCCATGATGGGAAGTGGGCATCACATCAGACATGCTTCATTGTAATCTCCTCGCTATGGAATTCAGGCACAACTGACCAACATTGACATTAAAACAGAAATTTTAAGACTGACAAAACGGCCTCTTTGTAGCAATAAGATGTCAAATGCCAACCTGTCTCTAGTATAGTATTACATGACAGATGGCAGGCCCTGAAAGAAATAAAAGTATTTTACCCTAAAATGTATTTCTTTGACATATTTTGAAATGGCCCTGCACAGCTGTCTCTCATGTGGAAACCATATTCTATAGAGAATCCTCTTCCCTTTCCAGGTCTTTTCCTAATCCAGGAGAGATTTAACTAAGAGCCTGGAACCTTCTAGGGCTTGATAAAGACATTTATCATTTCTTCTCTGAAGTCTGTGACTGGGAGGCTTCATCTACATAATAAGAACCTTGGCTTCCACAACCCCACCCCTCCATCCTGAATCATAATTACAAACATTTCTTTCTGCTGGCTTCAACTCTTCAGTCAGAGTTTAACCCTTTCAACCAATTACCCTCAGGACATCTTTAAATCCACATATGACCCACAAACCCCCACTTCAAGTTGTCCCATCTTTTCAGACTGAACCAATGTATACCTTACATTTATTGATTGATGTCTGCCTGTAACTTCTGTCCCTCTAAAATTATAAAATAAATCTGTAACCCAACCACTTTTGGCACATGTTCTCAAGACCTCTTGAGACTGTGCTTTGGGCCTTGGTCACTCATATTTGGCTCAGAATAGATCCCTTCAAATATTTTACAGAGTTTGACTCTTTTTCATTGATAGTTATGAAGAAAAATAAAGCCACATAAGGGATTAAAGAGATAGGAAAGTCAGAGATGGCCTCTCTGAGGATGTGACATTTCAGAATAGACCCTATGGTGTGTTTTATATCTGTATACATATATTCATCCATGGTTCCTGGTTTATAACTCCCGTCACCCTTGTTATAGTCTTTTGTTATAATGTTGGGGTGCTTTAGGGCTCAGAAACAAAATCTTTCTCTCTGATCTTCTCATGTCCTCGTTTCACCTACTTAATGCAAGATTGTAATCTCATTGTAAATCATAAGACCCTCATTCCAGAGAGAGTCCTTCCCCATACTCTGGAGGAAAGATTGCTGCACAGAAAGACCAAGAAGAATCTGAACAGACAGGTCTTGCTGGGCTTAGATATTATCCTTTATGTCCAATCACATTTTGACATGGTTGTCCATGCTTCAATCATGGACAACCAATGAAGTCTCCATAAAAGGCCCAAAGGACAGGATTTGGGGAGCTTCCCAATAGCTGAACACCTGGAGATTCCTGGAGGAACCTCCCAGGGAGGGCATGGAAGCTCTGTACCCCTTCTGTCATACCTCATCTGTATCCTTCGTAATAGTCTCACAAATTGGTAAACACAAGTAAGTGTTTTCCTGAGTTCTGTGAGCCACACCAGCAAATTAATTGAACCCAAAGAGCGAGTCATGGGAACCCCAACTTGAAGCTGATCAGCCAGAAGTTTCAGAGGCCCAGACTTGTTATTGAAGTCTGGGAGCTGGGGGAGCAGTCTTGGAGACTGAGCCCTCAACCTGTTGGAGTTCACTAAATGCAGGAAGATAGTGTCAGAATTAAATTAGAGGACACCCAGCCGGTGTCTGCTGCTTGATGTGTGGGAGAAAACCCCCACACATTTGGTCATGGAAGTCTTCCGTGTGAATTGTGGTGTGAGAGCAGAGGAAAAACAAAGAGTTTTTCTCTAAAACAGACATAAATAAAGCGACAGATTGAGCCAATGAATGCCTGGAGAAGAACTGGCAGGTATAAAAGCAGGAGGTGTGCATGTGCTTGGCAGGATAAGATAACTACTTTGACAACAATGACAACAATATAAAATACACCATATCTCACTGGCTTCATGCAATTGAAGTTTATCTTTTGTTTATTTGTAGAGGAACCTAGTGGGTGTTACTAAGTATGGGACTTCTGCTCCACTTAATTGTTTAGGGATCCAAGCTGAGGAGGGTCCTCCTACTTTTACCAATGGGTCCCAAATTTGTGATAGGGATCATCTTAAGTCCGGTATAAAGAGGGCATAGAGAGGGAGTACTTGTATTGCATGAGTAGTTTTGGAGACCAGGCTTGAGGGGGGCATATATCACTTCCACAAATGTGCCTTTGTTCGAAACTCATACACATTACAATTACAAAGGATTGGGATTTACCATCTAGCCTGTGCTCTGGAATAAGAGGCAAAACAGGGACACTAGCAAGCATGAGCATTCTCTGCCACAGCACATTTGAGTCACTTCAGGAAGGTCAATTTGGTTGGAACATGGAAAATGAAGTGACAGTTGTTAAAAAATGGTTCTTGATGGGATTAAATAAAATGATACAACCTGGGAGAATGAGAAGTGCTGGTGTATTTCATTAAATCCAAATGCTTTTGATCTTAAGCCACTATATTTTGTGTACTGCTAATAAAGAAAATTTTCTTCAAATTAAACAGTGTTACACTTTTTGCATTTAGAGTCTTTAAACTTATCGAAATGATTCTTTTAGACTTATACATGTTTTTAAGAAACATATATCACTGTTTCATATCCCATAGAAAGGAAGATATAAACAAAACAAATTGGTTAATATATTCTAATAACTGAAGAAAGATAAGATTCATAAATTTGGAAAGGAGAGCTTTATTTCTCATAAAGAGTTGCAGCCTGCAGGGTGGCCATTCTGACAGGCTGGGAAGTGTAGCCTCCCTCCTGTCAGAATCCTGGGATGACACTTGAAGAGTAAGGCAGGAATTTATGCTGAATGGGGCATATTCAACAAGCTATGGGAAGAGTCATGAATATTTATGAAAGGAGAAACATGCACATGCACAACTGAGCTTCATGCTTCTCCATGGGACCCTTGTTCAATAAATGGTGGTGTTAGCATGATCCAAGGTGGAGATTTTGGCCTCCTAAGGTCAAAAAGTGAAGCAGAAGACATGAAAACCTTCACTACATTCTCCATAGACTGGCCAGAACCACTTCATGTATGGCGGTCTCTTATCAGGAAGGAATGTTGGTCAGTTGTTTTGCTGAAACTGCGAAAGGGAGGGAAAACATCAGGCAGTTGGTTAATATCGGGGTGGAGCAATATTTCCAGAGGGCTGGTTTTTGTTTAGTCCTTAGGGAAAAAAGCCTAATGGCCATTAGTGATGGAGGGGGTATTAGAAGGTGTGTCTGAACACCTATCCTCCTGAGAATTCAGTTTTCAAGGTTTTCTGGGTCCCCTTGGCCAAGATGGGGGTCCATTCAGTCAGTTGAGGGAATAAGAATTTCATTTATATTTCTCAGTTCCTAAAACTTACTCAAACTGAGGATCTGGTTTTTCTGAATAGCTTTTCAGTTCTGTCGTCAATGTCCATGTTTTCCCACTCACTTTTGCCCTCTCTGCTGTCAAGAGCTTTCAAAGAAATGTTCTTCACTGTGTCTCTTGGATTTTTCTTAGGGCTACTGAGACCTTTCTCACATGTTTTGATGCATGTATTTTTTTGATCTTACCAGAAAATGGCAACCAGGAATCATACTTCTTCAAGTGATCTTTGGACGCTGTGTGGACTGAAATGCTTAGAGTTTCCAGTTGTTCAGACAAGCCCCAGGAATAGCACCCAAGTTCACATGCATACAGGAAATGACAGTCTGCCATGACAGCCAGCAGTGGTTGTGAGACAACAGTTGATTATTAGAGGTGTTAAAATGTGAAAAAAATTCACATCTACAATTGACTGCCTAGTATACTTAAGAGGTAAAGGATAAATGGATCTCTTCAAGCTACTAAAAACATCACATACTGGCTTAATGGTACATTTCTAAAGGGGCCATGGAATGGTTTGAGAGAGGGCCATCTATAAGTCAGTAATGGTATTGCTCTTAGGACATAAGAAGCCTCATGCTCATCTTTGTTATTTATTTCACAGACTTATTGAGGTAAAGGGAACTCCATTTGTTTCATCCCCTGCTTTCTCCAGCCCACTTCAGAGTAGATACTGATTTCTTCTATCTGAAGTCTCTCTCTGCCTAGAACTTAAGCCAAGCTGACTCAGGACGCAGCTCTGACCCACCAGTCATATGGCATGGAGATTATTTTGCTGCTGTATATTTCTGGTGGCCTAGGGTGAACTCCTGGTGTTGCAGTTCATGATGCTGCAGCCCTCACCTAAGCTGGAATGTGGATCCCTATTCTGCAAGACTGGGCTGTACTTGCTTCTTATGCAGCCTCAAGTTTCATATTAGGACAGTGCTTTGCTCTGGACCTCAGTCTTATTGACTAGGATCTTACCCTCTTACCTAACTCTTGCTGGGATTCTTTTTTCCCACCTGAAAACCAAACCCCTTTCTCATTTTCTTCCTAGCAGCTGGCATACTGGCCACCTCTGGAACTTCTGACCTTTGCATAGACTTTGCATGGACATGAATGCCAGTTAAAGACATCTGTATATTGCCCAGTCCTTTGGAGAAGTTTTATATGGGAGTCCTTGTTTTCCACAGCCCTTAATCAGTTTTTCTTAGTCTCATCTTCCAGTGATACTCCACATCTCATGACATCTGAAGGCCTGGGAAGGCTGACATGGAAACTCACTCAAGTCAAGAACCACTGGGAATGAACGCAGATGAAGCATGCAGACTTCTGACAATTTGGTACCTTAAGGAGGTTCTGTCCCCGGAGAAGAGCCACTCAAGATTTTCAGAGAGTTCCAAAGTCTTATTAAAATGAGTGAATGTCAAAACAGTAATGTTTTAAAGATTAGATGGGACTTCAGAGAGCCATTAACTTACATATTGAGCGGTTGGTGACCATTTAACTTTGTCTTATTTGAAGAATTTACAGCCATTGTAAGTGGGTTGTTAAAATGTGCCACAGTTGGGAACTGTTAAGGTTAAATTATTAACAAGAAGCCATATTTGTAGAATGGATGAGGCTGCAAAATGAGGTTTTCTAGAGTATTTAATTAAAATGGCCCATTTAATTTTTTTCCTTTCTTGCTTTGCTCCTTAGATCATCATCTTAAATTAAAAATCTTGGCTCTATGTTTTATTTTATTAGTTTTACATTTGTTTGACTTCAAGTCACTCTCATGATTTGCAGGAATAATTATGGCCATTTGATTATGATTGTCATAGTGTTATGGGGCTTCTATCATTTTTCATCTTTTCTTATCATCTTTTCTTAGATGTTTCAGAAAGGTGTTTTAAGATACTTTTGGGGGACACTTCATTTAACTGATGACAAATACCCAACTAATTCATCAGAAATTGGACAACATGAATCTCAGGTGGGGAAATCATCCCAGCCCATTCTCTAACAAGCTCACAGACTTGGGTTTGGAAGTTAGCACAGGTGTCTGGATCCAGGCTCAATTGCTCTTAGAGCCAGAGCACAGAAGTAGGGAAACATCAAAGCTTTTCAATGTCAATGTGTTTATCCTGTCTTCACATTAGTGGGCTCTGGTATAAGATTTGACTTATGTATCTAAACATGGAGACAGAGTATAGTCTTTCACAAATAAGGCAACTTTATTTGAGTCTAGATTTTTTTCATGAAGAAAGATTGGTAGGATAAAGGAAGGAGAGTAGTATTTCAGTTCTTTTGAGGAGTTTCCTTTTATCTCTCTCCTTTGCAGTGGTGACATTGCCTTTTCTCATAATTGGTTTTGTTTTTCTTTTCTTCTCATTCTATGGGAAATATCTTGGAAGGCAGGTACTTGTAGCATCCGTCTACAAACATGAAGGGATGGGCTCCTTACATGATGAAAGCATTGGGCTTATCACATGTCCTTCATTTTCAGACTAGAATCCTGGGGTACATTTTAATGTTGGCTAACTCCGAGGGGAGACATACTCCTGAAGGAAATGCAGAGGGCCAAGCTGAAGACAGGACTTTGCCTAAAATCTGCCATGAGAGTTTAAGTTGTGGATGATGGGAAACTGTAGAGGACAGGAATGGATGCACGCAGATATTACACAATAGGCATGTGTATGAGGACACCCACGCTGTTGCTGGCTCTAACCAGCATCTGTTAGAGCAGCACTGTCAGTTCTAATTACTCAGATTTTGTACAGAGGTTGCAAAAATGAAAAACTTCTGTGAATCCCAAGTGTTATCACTTTTCATCACAATAAAGATATTTAGTGGAATAGTCCACAGATTAGACATTTTCATGAAATCTAAGTTTTGCTGACCTCCCCTGTTCTCAGGCATTGTTTTGGGGGTAGGCGGTGGGGGGAAGAAGGGCTAAATTTTCATTCCATTGAAGTTCAGTGGCTCATGATTTTTTTGTTGCTATTAAATTTTTTTTTATTTCACTTACCACCTGTCTGTTTTGTATATTATTCAGGCCTTTGTTCTTGTTCCATATGCTTCAGGTTGATGTCAATTCTCTGTTTTACACACAACCAGAAGCCTATTTAGGATAAATAGGAAGAATAAATAAGGCTACAGAGAGCAGGTCTCAGAAATCATAGCCCTTGAGCAAATTCTTCTCTTCAGAGTGGAGCTCTCTTCCCCTCCCCAACCCCAGCTGCAGCATCCTATAGATGGGAAAGGCTGATGTCATACAAACATCTGCAGGAAAAATGGTCACACTCCACAGTGCATGCCCCCTTTATCCAACAAATGCGTAGTAATTATTTTCTTAATAAACATCTTCTATTTTCTATCCTCTGTGAGCAACACATGTTTCTTAAGCTCTGCAAATCTCTGCATTGGTGCTAGTAATCCAAAAAGGAATATGATAGATTTCCTGCTCTTAATTGGCTTAATTATGAGTGAGGAGAAAGACAAGAAAATCAATACTCACCATATGGTGTGGCAAGTGCAAGAATGCAAGTGTGCTTCGAGGCCAGCTCAGTATTAGTGGTACTCCTTCAGTGACGTATATTCTTGTTTTTCTTCAATATTGGAACATTTCAGCCATTTTTTGAATAATTTATCTTCTGTATAGCATATATTAATCTACTTCTATAGCATGTATTGAATCTTCTAATTCTATCCTCTGTGTTTGCTAACTTCTCATTTTTCATTTACTTACCTCTTTATCTTGCACACTAGGGAGTTTCCTTAGGTAAAGTTTTCAGCGCACCAATTGCCCCAGTTTGCGTCTTCCAAGCTACTGCATTATCTAAACATTCGGCAAATGTTTTATCCTTCCCCTTTAGAAATGTATTTTAATTCTAGTGTGAAGTTAATGGCTTTAAACAGGACTGTAGAATCTGTCTTCCCAAATGCCAAACCAATTGAACAAACAAAATGCTAGTAAAAATAAGCTATTATACCTCAGACTCAAGCCAACATTTTACCTGCAAGATTCTCTAAGAGTGGAGAACTCACCTTGGGAGTGACTGAACAAAGAGAGAAGTGAGGGTTGTTATTTGACTTGAATATTGCCCAGTATTAAAGGCTAGCTGAGAAGTATTGTAGGAAAAAACTTCTTAAGATTTTGCTTTTAAGAAAGGGAGACTCAGAGAGGTCAAGATTCAGCCCCAGCTTCAGTGGCCACAATAGTGACTTCTCAACTAAGGTCCTGGATTGGTGCAGGGAATAGTGAAATGTCATCACTAGGTGCAAAACATACTATTTGAGCCAGGTGAGAACATAAGTCAAGTGAGTTGTTCTAATAGAAAGAAAGCAAAAAGTAGCATCAGGAAAAGACTGACACAACTTATTAAGAGCTAATTCCAGGGTGGGTTTCACAAATCAAGATTTCATTATTAGTTAAACATGCCAGCCTTTTTTGCCACTGAGTCTCAGGAGCTGAACTGTCAACTACTGTGAAGTCATTTAGGGCCAAGGATAAGAGCCGGCCTCTTTCTCTCTGATTTTAAACTGAGGACCACTTGCTTGTGAGATGAATGTGGTCACCTGATAGTTAGGGAAAAACTTCAGAATCTTAGTTACATTTACCTTTGATCCCCTTTTCTCATATTGACTGTCTTCTGGGATTATTTTCCTTTGTCAGAAGTAATTCATTATTACCTCTATAATAAAGAGTAATACATTTTTGGTGCTAAACTATCAATTTTTGTTTATATTAGTAAAGGACTTTATTGTGTTATTGTTTGTGAATATAATTCTGCTGGTTAAAAAATTTTACATTGAACATTATTTTATCTCAATTCATTGACACTATTATTTCACTGTCTTCTGGATTCTATTAGTGCTTTTGAGTAATCTATTGTCATTCTTATTTTCATCCTTTTTAGGTAACCCATTCTTCCTTTCTGGCTTCTTTAACAACCATTACTTTGTGTTTGTTGTTTTTCAACTTTATTATGATATATTTAGACATGGATTTGTTTTTATTTTTCCTGCTTGAAATATCTTGGGCTTCCAATACCTGTAGATTTATATTGTCTATTGGCTAAAATAGATAAAAATTCATGATATTTAAAAATATTGCCTCATTATTGTTTTTATTCTATCTTTTTGGGAAACTGATTACATACATGATATACCTTTTTATGTATTATCCATATGATATAGTTTGGTTGTGTCCCTACCCAAATCTCACCTTAAATTGTAATAATCCCCACATGTCAAGGACAGGGCCAGGTAGAGATAGTTGAATCATGGGGGCTGTTTTCCCCATAATGTTCTCATGGTAGTGAATAAGTCTCATGAGATCTGATGGTTTGATAAAGGGGAGTTCCCCTGCACAAGCTCTTTTTCTGCTGCCATGTAAGATGTGACTTTGCTCCCCATTTGCCTTCCACCATGATTGTGAGGCCTCCCCACCCATGTGGAATCATGAGTCAATTAAACCTCTTTCCTTTATAAATTACCCAGTCTCAGGTATGTCTTTATTAGCACCATGAAAACAGACTAATACACCATATGTCTTAATCTCTCTTTTGTATTTCCCATTTTCTGTGTGGCAGTGTATACATTTTAAAATATATCTTGTTGGGCCAGGTGCAGTGGCTCATGCCTATAATCCCAGCACTTTGGGAGGCTGAGGCAGGTGGACTGTGAGGTCAGGAGTTCAAGACCAGCCTGTCCAGGATGATGAAACCCTGTCTCTACTAAAAACTGCAAAAAATTAACTGGGCACAGTGACAGGTACCTGTAATCCCAGCTACTCGGGAGGCTGAGGCAGGGAATTGCTTGAACTTGGGTGGCAGAGATTGCAGTGAGCTGAGATTGCAGTGAGCTCAGATCATGCCACTGTACTCCAGCCTGGGCGACAGAGTGAGACTCCATCTCAAAAAAAAAAAAAAAAATAAAATCTTGTTTTACTAATTTTTCTTTCAGTTGTAACTAATCTGTTGTTTAACTTTATTCTTTGATTTTTAAAAAATCAAATTCTATTTATTTGTTTTTATCTGAATGGATAATACATTCACATGGATAAAATGCAAAAGGTATCAAAGATTATCTGGTAAAATGTCTTCTATCTACTCCTATTCTCTAGCCACTTCGTTCCCCTCCACTGTTTCTTATATCAGCCTCTCTGTTACTATTTCCAATGATCTGTTCTTAGTCCTCATATTGCTTGAATTTAAGAGGCCTTTGACATGGCCAGTCATCTCTCTTTGTTTCCACAGACACTACACTCCTCTTTTCTCCTCTAGACTCATTAAATCCTCCTTTTTAGTTTCCTTTTATTCCCAGTATTAATGTTGGAGAACTCTAGGACTCAGTCTTTGATCTTATTCTCTTTTCTATACACACTTACGCCCTTAGTGATCTCATCCAGTTTCATGGATTTATATACCCTTTATATATGGATAACAGTCAAATTTATGCCTAATCCCTCACTCAAACATCAGACTTGTGTAATTGATCACCTGCTTGACATTTCCACTTGGAATAGGCACCTCAAAATTAACATGTCAAAACCAGAACTCTAGATTTTCTCTCACAAATCTACTCTAGTTGTATCCTTCCCCATTTCAGATAAAGACAATTTCATCTTTCTTCATACCCTGGCCATGAAACCCACATGCTACCTAAATCTTGGAAATGTTCGGCTTTTTATAGGTTGGTGCACCAACCTAGTAAATTTTTGCCAGTCTATCTGGCCGAAAGTGATATCATTTTGTTTTAATTTTATTTATCTGATTACTAATGATTTTGAGCTTATTTATTACCTTTTTGGTTGCCTCACCTGTGTATTGTGTAATCGTATCCTTAGCCTATTTTTTCTCCCTATTGGGCTGTTACTCATTTTGTTCATTAACATTGTTTTCATGTATTGAGCTCAGTGTCTGATCTCAAGACAAATTACTTGAAATCTAAGCAACACAATGTGGACTCTACTAGGTGAAAATATATGCTAATTATTTGGGGACCAGGAAAGTATCCTAATTGTTTTTACATATATTAAATCTTCAGTGGGCAACCTTTTGCATGTTGCCCAACACTGTCAAAGGCCCAGGCCGTAGGAGGCCCTTACTTTCCATTTCTGGGAAGCTGAGTTCTTAGCACATTTCTTAGAATGTGAGTCAAGTGTCCTGCTTTCAGACTTCCTGCTGCCTGGGATTGTAGCTTTCCTTGATTTCCCATTTTCCTCTTTTTTCCTGTTCTGATTTTTAAGCAGTTATAAATCTTAAATCAGAATAATCATATCACAAAACTAACTTCCTGATCTTAATTCTGCTTTATTTCACTTGAAATGGAATATTCTAGACTAACATTTCGATGAGGAAACTCTGTTGCATTTTTATATTCATACTGGTATTGAATGGCTTAGAAATTTCCTCTGAAGTCTGTGATCCAGATTCTTAGGGAATCGTCTTTGGAACAACCTCCTAGCATACACTCCTGACTCTGCCATTTATCCATTAATTGGCAATTGAAGAAGAAATTAGAACCCAGTGTTATATTATTGTTAAATTTTTAAACAACTATCTCTCTTATTGAGGCAAAACAATGGGGGCATTGCTCTGGGAAGCTGAGGTTATAGGCTCAAGTATTCTGATCTGATTGTTTCTAAAATTGTACTTTGTGAAATCTGGGAGGCTTGAAGGCCGTGGTTCATAGGCTGTTGTATGTACAGGCAAGGCCAAGATGGAGGCAATTCTGCTCTCCCCTGCTTCCCCCAGAGCAGTACCATCTTTATTATTAGTTCTGTGTATTCGAATCACACATACAACTTTGTTTGATAGAGGGTTTCCATAGTTTTTGTTTATTGTTTAGTCAGGCTTTCCTTAAAATGCAGTATTAGGGTTTGGATGTTTGTCCCCTCCAGATCTCATGTTGAAGTGTAATCTCAAGTTTTGGAGGTGGGACCTGGCAGGAGGCGTTTGGGTCATAGGGGTAGATCTGTTATGAATGGTCTAGCACCATCCTCTTGCTGATGAGTGAGTTAATGTGATATCTGGTTGTTGTTTAAAAGTGTGTGGCACCTCCCTGCTCTCTTCTTGCTCCCTTTTACGCCATGTGATGTGTCTGCGTAAGCTTCCTGATGTCCTCACCAGAAGCAGATGCTGGCCTTGTGCTTCCTGTACACCCTAAAAAGCCATGAGCCAATTAAACCTCTTTTCATCATAAATTACAGTCACAGGGATTCCTTTGTAGTAATGCAGGCAGATTATAACATATGCAGTAATGTGGACAATTAATGTTAACAACTTTAATGGGGATGATAATCAATTCTAATTGGGTAGTTGATTAAAATTTTACTTTTTTTTATGTCACCTAGAGATTGCCTCCACCAGTTGGTGCTGAAGCTATAAAGGTACCGTAAAGGAGCAAGAATACCCTTGCCTTCAGGATGTTTTATAGTATAGAATTAAATACAGTACATAAAATATGTGCATGTGTGCACACATATGTATACCACATAGCAGAAAATTTCCAAAATAAAGAGGATAACATTTAAATGAAAGGAAATTAATAGCTGGTGGTCTGGTAAGTTAATGTGTCATATTTGGTAAAAGGTAGGATTTTGGAATATACTGACCTTTTGTTCAGATCTAAGCTTCTCCTCACTAAAATACTACTGACTAAGCCGGGTCGGAGTGAGGATTAAAATAGTCAACCCATGTAAAATCATATTTACTCCATTGCACAGTTATTCAATAAATGCTACTTCCTTTCCCTTCTCTCTGATCCTTTCCTCCTTTCATAGACACTTGCTATCTATTTTTATCCCCAGCAATCTGGTTCATATTCTCAAATTCTAATCTTTGAAAATTTCCAGGATATTTGTGTATATGTGTGTGTACACACACATTTGCTACTATGAATACCTTAAAGGCAAGGACGTTCTGACTCCTTCATGATTTGTATTATAGCTTCAGAT
This sequence comes from Theropithecus gelada, assembly GCF_003255815.1. Taxonomy (NCBI): domain Eukaryota; kingdom Metazoa; phylum Chordata; class Mammalia; order Primates; family Cercopithecidae; genus Theropithecus; species Theropithecus gelada. Next base: position 143,284,365 of record NC_037668.1, read on the forward strand.
TTTTTCCCTGACACTTGCAAGATAGAATAACATCTATTCCTCTGCGTATCAAATCCATACACCCCCCAACATAAAAATATCCAGCAAGATGGCAATGTGTCTGACTGTGAGATCTCTGGACCCATGATCTTTTTCTGTTTTGGCTAAATTCTAAGGCATATAAAATTTCTGGCAACATTAATAGGAATGAACAGATAATAAAAAGCATAGTAGAGACACTCTCTCCTCTCCCTGCAATATGTCTACTCAAAAAAATCACTAAAAATCTCTTTGGAGAAGGTTGGCCAATGAATCCGTGGAACGTGATAATCCTTAGTGTTGTGATTCTCATCTGCAAATGGTTTCTGGATATTACAATTTAAGTAGTGAGATTTGAGCTAAAGTTGACACCATGTCAAACTGTAACAGTTAGAAGTGACACTAAGGAAAATTGTTCTTTAAGAAACAAACAGGAACAAAATCATGACGTGTGGGCCTTTTGCCAGTTTAAAAAATAAAATCCATATTATTGGCTCTGTTTAGTTTCAGAGATTTGTGTTCTAAGCCTAAGGCAGTTCTTCTAGATAAAATAGTATAAACTGTATCCACATATGCATTTAAATAAGACTATGACTAATTTCCTAATAATCAAAATATTTTGCACTTCATTTAGAAGAAAATATTTCAAAAACTTGTTAAATGCATTTATCATTTCTCACAACCCTTTGGGAACTTGAGTCGCATTTGACGTATGGCTTAGAGGCAGCATTATTGGGTTTCCCTAACACCCAGTATTGAGTTGTTATTGAAAATGTTGGGACTCAAAAAACATCTGCAGGAATTGATGCGTCTTAATCATTCAATTTTATGAATTAAGGTATAGCATCAAGGTGGCCACAGTGCCTGAATGCTGACTTATTTCCAGGAGTTGAGGTGGGGTGGAGTGGACAAAAGATAATTAAGAAGAGGTTTCTAGGAAACTTCATGCTTGGCTAGTCTTGAGCTCAGGAAAAAAAAAATCATAGAGCGTTTTGCTTTTTAAGAGTTATGTAAAGACTTTTAAAATGCTGCCATTTTTAGCTCTGAATAAAGGAGTGATCCATGTCATCGGCCAACTATAATTCCTGCCCTTTCACTTTTAGTTCCTGTTTTTCACTTCTTGAAGGTTCAATGTCAAATATATTTTCTTCTAATGACCCAAACCATAGTAGAGAGTCATTGGGCTGTATGGAACTATGCCAACCTAAGAAGCCAGGATTTCTTTTTGTTTGAAAAGAAAACTGTGACCTCAAGTGGCTACAATAATGCTAATGATAATGAGTAATTAGCTTATCGTGCTTACCAGGTGACAGGAAGTCATTTAAATGCTGAATATGTATAAACTCTTTAATTCTAACAACATCACTATGAGTTAGATACTGTTATCATCTGCATATTACAGATAAGGAAATTCAGGCCAATGTATGTAATTAACTTGGTCAATGTCACACAGTTAATAAGTGGTGGAGCTGTACCTTAAACTCAGTGACTAGATGATGAATAACAACCATGCATGATGGGTCAGAGCTGGGTGTATCACTGGGAGTGGGGTGCTCTTAGAGAGCTAAACTGCCCATATGCAGTTGACATAGATTTTAGAGATTTAGGCAGAAAGCTTATGTTTATGTGGGGTTTACTGTCTCTCTTTTTTAGGTTGCCATCTCTAAGCTTGTCTGATAAGATTTAAAGGAATAATTTGAGTTCTTATGTCTGCCTAACAGGTTCTTGGTTCTTACGTTACATTAGTAAGGATTGGCTCTAACCCAGTGGAGTATTACAGAGGTCTGTGATCACATTTCCTAAAGTGTGATCTGGGTTTTGTAGACAGTGCTGAGAGGGTGATCTTGACCTGGAATTTGTAGTACCAATATCTTTTTCTCCACTTAATAAAATAAATCCAATTAAATAAGATTAGTATAGAAGTAAAACTTTTGACTTGTAAGTTTCCTGCCAAAGAAACAAAGCGTATTTTTTTCAAAGCCTCTTGTTCTGAGATCCAAGTGCCTTTGAAGTGATTGGGGTCAATAAGATCACAGGCACAGGTAACTACAAACAAGTGTGGGGTGTGAGAATAAAGGAGGAAGTAGAACTTGGATCCTTCAATATTAAAACCAAAAACAAGACAACATTTTCAAAATCTATGTGGGAATAGAATGCAGAGTATTCCAGAAAAAAAGTGGTACTAACAAAGAATATAAAGTATTGCCAGAGTATTGGTGAGTGAACCAAGCCTGTTATGTATTCAGCTTATAGTTATACAAGTAACTCTTGAAACAAGGCTCCATAGGAGAGAGTAATACACAGAATCAAGATCAGAAAATGAAGAGGATCACAATATGTTTCTTTTGGGAGCAACCAAGAAAAATGAGTTTATGCATTAGAGGGAACCACTCTTTAGAAACTTAAAGAACAGACAACTTCAATGTTAAAAATAATGTAATTGATAATAGTGCCTTCTGCTCGCACAATTTTGTGACTACGGCTGCAAATCAGGGGTCTTCCAAACCACTCTAGGGTTCAATAATTTACTAGGAAGTCTCCCAGACCTCATCAAATCATGGCTTTGATTTATTATAGCAAAAGAATCAAAAGCAAAATCAGGAAAGGGAAAAGGTACATGAGTGAAGTCCAGAGGATACCAAATACAAGCTTCCAAGGGGTTGCTCCTGGTGGAGTCACACAGGCCATGCTTCATTCCCTAGGAACAAGTTGTGACAACACATGTAAAATATTGCCAGCCAGGGAAACTCATTAGAGACTCAGTGCCCAGGGTTTTCATTGTAGGTTGATCATGTAGGTACCTTTTGCCAAACATATAACAAGATTCTAGACTTCCACAAAGAAAGCAGATGTTTAGCAGACATCATGTTGTTTGTATAATGGTTTAGACATAGTGGGCCACTCTTGTCAATTACGGTGGTGGAAATCCTTTTGCACAAATGCCTAGTTGCCAAAAGCTGACCTTCACCTTGCAAAAAGGCCTTTATAAAGATAGCCTGCTGTGTTAACTGTTCCGTACAAATGGCAAGTATCATGACAGACTGGGAAACAATGATGTAAAAATAAGCTTAGTAGAAACAATCAAGCAGTAGAATTTCTAAAGTTCACCTTGAGTTTCCCAAGAAGGGACAGACTTGAAGTCAAAGTGAGCTTGGATGTGACATGATGAAACTCTGACAATAGTATCTGACTGTCATGGGAATGGCAGATATATTATTACCTTCCCACTCTTCTCTTTCCCTCTTATCTTTGCTTTGAGCATGACTGGGCAAGGCACACAAACATGAACTCATATTTTAAAATTATATGAAATATTCTCTTCTGGGGTACATTTACAAATTATTTGGCCTGTTAGGGTGAAAGCAGCTATTCCAAAGGTAGAGTTCCTACTAGACTCTCAGAACATGTAGGCATTTCAAAGTTGCACTGCAAGTGTCCATATAGGGGTTTTTCTTCACAGAGGGTTAGTTGTTAAGGTTACTCATTCAGACATTGTGACTAAGTTTCTAGGGAGACTCCGAATGTGGTAGGTCAAGTGTGTCATTAAACCTGAACTTATTTAAATGCAACACTTCTGGCCTCATAAACAACCAAATGAGATTTTTTTTTAAGTCTTCAGAAAGTAATAAATCTATTCTGGAATGGGAATAAAAATGACAGGCCTATAATCAGAGATACTACAGTTGAAAAAGACCTTATTAGGTCATTTAGTTTGCAGCTGGGTTACTCTCAGCACAGTTGCCAGGGTTCAAACAGGGCCAGACTCAGTGTTCTGATATATCCCTCAGAAGGCTCTGCTACCATCTAATAAGGTTAGAAATTTCATCTGGAAGGTAATGGTGTCATCCGTCTAGGAGCTACTACATGTAACTGATGAAAAAGGGTATACTTTAATGGTAATTGGGAGGAAAATTGCTGGGGCAAGGACCTCTGGGGAAAGGAATGATGAAGGGCCCTCAGAAGGGAGATGTGGTGGGTGCAGAGGGAGTGGGTGAGGCAGCAGCATGGAGTGCAGCCCTGTTCTGCTGAGTGCTAAGGACCAGGGAGTTACAGAGGAAGGTGAAGGAACAGTTTGTAACCTACTTAGCTTATTGTCAGATACGTTTACCTGGGAAATCAAAATGAGTAAATTGAAGAACAACATGGGAAATTCTTTTTCCTTCTATCCTCCAAATTGGTGTATCATAAAATCCAATTATAGATCATGTTTCATTTCTAATGCTGCTTGTATACTATCAGTAAGCCACATGTTGTTTTTTTCTCCTCCAAATAGTGACAGAGCAGGAGCATCTCCATCTTTGACAAGCCCCTCATTCTAAAGTTCACCTTAATAAAAAACCACCTAAATCCAAAGGGCATTGGCCTAATGGCTAAGGTCAGCACAACCATAAACCACAAACAACATCTCCAACCAGAAACATTACAAACCCCTCCCCAACCAGAGACATGCTAGCCCCGAGATAACTCACCTCCAGCCAGGAAGTTGCCAGCCTTTAGATAACCCTACTCTGGCCAGAAAGATGTCTGCCCCAACATAACCTCCCCTCCCCTCAAAGACATTCCAAGCCCACCATAAAACTTCTCCCTCACACAGGAATATTCCAAGCTTGTAGTAAGCCCCTCACCCTAAAAGCAATATATACTGTTAGTCTCTAAGAGAAAACGCTCCTTACTGAAATCGACCAGAAGCCCCTCTCAGGTTGTATCTAAAGAAAACCTGTCTTTGACTGCCAGGATGTGTTTCATGTTTCTTTTTTCTTTCTTTAACTCTTATAAATAGTGGAAGACTAAATATGAGCTGTCCCAATATACTTATAAAAGTATGTTGGACAAGGGTTCAGTCTTTCTGGTGTCTCTTGGTGTGTTTTTGAGATAGGGAGGTAAACTGAGTTAATGTCCATTTTTTGTAGACTAAAAGGGGTATATCCATTCTAATCATATCTTGCATCAGCTTAACATTTTTATAGGTACACTAGTTTAATTAGTTTAAGGGAAAAGTAACCACACATGCCTTATTACATTTCAGATTTATCTTAACACCAAGTCAGGACCTGGGAAGGTTGAAGAGTGGGACCCCAGTGGCTTCCTCATTTTTCCCTTCCTCCCTCCCATCTTACCTCCTTCACTTCCTTAGTTACTTTATCTAACTAATATTTATTAAAACACTTCTCTGGACCAGGTATTGCCATCAACACTGTGGAAAAGAGTGTTGTACCAGATAGATAATATCCCTGCATTCAAAGAACTTTTGTTTGCTCTGGTGGGGGATCAAACATATGAGCAAATTATAATATGGTGTGGTAAAGACAAAAGAACATGGTGCTAAAGGAAGCACATGATGTGGTATCAAACTCAATTAATCAAATTCAAGAACATTTTCTCATGGGAAGTGACATATAGGCTGATACCTAATGAATAGGTAGGAGTTATATAAAACAGCGGTCAAAATATTGATCATTGGCAGAGGATATAACATTTGAGAAGTTTCATAGGTTTGAAAGAGCAACGGTCAGGCAGGCAATTGAAACAAGCCCAGTGTACCTGGAACATACAGCAGAGATGGAGAAAATGACAATAGCGAGATGAGGAGGGAGAGAGTGTGTTGAGAGAGAAGGTGGAAGGATGATCAGTAATCAGGTCAAGGTTATGCTTAGTAAGTTGAATTTTACCCAAATAGCATTAAAGAGCCATTGAAGAGGAATGAGCAATACAAAGTCATGATAATATCTTTTTTTTTTTTTTTGAGACGGAGTCTCGCTCTGTCGCCCAGGCGGGAGTGCAGTGGCCGGATCTCAGCTTACTGCAAGCTCCGCCTCCCGGGTTTACGCCATTCTCCTGCCTCAGCCTCCCAAGTAGCTGGGACTACAGGCGCCCGCCACCTCGCCTGGCTAGTTTTTTGTTATTTTTTTTAGTAGGGACGGGGTTTCACTGTGCTAGCCAGGATGGTCTCGATCTCCTGACCTCGTGATCTGCCCGTCTCGGCCTCCCAAAGTGCTGGGATTACAGGCTTGAGCCACCGCGCCCGGCCCAAAGTCATGATAATATCTTTAAAGAAACCTCACTAGGACACTCCTGCGTAAGACCAGTGATTAGCTCTCTGAAGAAGTTAAATGAATGTGACTCTTTACTGAGGTTTGGGGTTTCAATACAAATAGGAGAATTAAATAAAGGTGATATAAACAGTAAGATCCATATCCTCAAACTCTTTCCTCCACTTGCCTCCCAAAATCATAATAGTTGGGTTTACCCCCATGGTCCCAATCTCCTAGCAGAAAATTCATAGATTTCTTTCTGAGAAGTATCTACACAAGAGAAAAGCACTATCAATAATAATTTTTAGGGATCTAACACTACAGTGAGGCCTACTATGCAATAAACCCCATACCTACAAAGAACCTTGCAATTAGATTTTTAATTCCTCCTTCTTAAAAATGAAGACATAACAACTATCAGCAGATAGATTTAAGGAGAGCCAGAGTACAAAACAGGCAGAAAAAGAAAGAAAAAACTTTCAGAAGAAAGAGAAAGTATATAAAAGTAGAACACTTTCTTTGAAGAAGTATGTTTTTAGAGAAATAAATGAAAATTCATCTAAAAAACAAGGATCGACAAATCAACAAAAGAAAGACATTAATGTTACCAGAAAGAGCTTTTAAGCTTACCAAACTTATTATAGAAGATCTAAAAAAGTCTCAATAAAAGGTTTGGAAGATAAAGTGAGAAAATGTTTCAGAAAGTAGAATAACAAGAAAAAAATGCAGAGATGAAGAATAGAATAGAAACATTTTAAAAAGCAAAGGGTTAACTTTGAAAGTCCAGCTTTTAAAAGTATATACTTTAGGACAGAGAAAATTGAAGAAAATTATCCAATAAGTAATTCAAGAAGATTTTCTAAAACTGAGGAATACGAACTTTCCAGATTGAAAGGGCCCCTGAGTGCCAATGAAGTTGGTCAAACAAAGCCTATTAAAATGTACGTTAATGTGAAATTTCAGAACGCCAGGGGCAGAGAGGATCCCAAAACCTTTTCTGGGGAGAAAAGAGGTCATATGCATAAGATCTGGAATTAGAATGGCTTTCAACTTCTCAGTGACAAAAATAAAAGCTGGAAGACAAAGGAAAAATGTCTAACATTCTGTGATGCCCAAAATGTAATTCTGTACACAGACAAAATAGAAATCAAATGTGAGGCTGGAATACAGCAACCGAGGTAGGGAAGATCTCAGAAGTTTTACTTCCTATACATCTTTTTTTTTTTTTTTTTTTTTTTAGGTAATGAGTGGAATAAGCAAGCAGGTGTCTTAGTTCATTTGTATTGCTATAAATAAATACATGAGGCTGAGTAATTTGTATAGAAAAGAGGTTTATCTGGCTCACTATCTCACAGGCTGTACAAGAAGCATGGCACAAGCATCTGCATCTGAAGAGGGCTTCAGGAAGCTTCCACTCATGGTGGAAAAGGAAGGAGAGCAGGTATCACAGCACAAGAAAGAAGAAAGTAAGAGATAGAGGAGGGAGGTGGCTGGTTCTATTTAACTATCAGTTCTCATGTGGACTAGTAGAACAAATACTCATTACTTTGAGGACAGCACCAAAACTTTCAGGAAGGATCTGCCCGCATGACCAAAAAACTTCACACCAAGCACACCTCCAACACTGGGGATCACATTTTAACATGAGATTTGGAGAGGACAAATATCTACAGTTTCACCATGTAAGGTAACACTCACAAGTTTTAGAGATTAGGACCTGGAAATCTTTGGGGCCATTATTTGGCCCACCACAGTCATGCTGACCTTCTGGACTCTGTTGGGAAAGGGAGCTATGGGTACATGAACATGGATGAGTGCCCCTGTGGCTAATGACAAGGCAGAGAGACTCACTGCCTGAGGGCCAGAGAAGACCTTGAGAGTGACAGTGATCATACCTGTCTCCCTGAATGCCCCATCTGGACATGTTCACACTTTTGAGAAGGGAAAAGGACAGGGCCCAGTAATAATCTGGTTATAGTATGGGTTCCTGTCTACCCCAGGACAGCATCCTTATTTTCCTCAAGCTGTGTGTGTATATATATATATACACACACATACTGGTTTCCTTCAGGGAGTGAGTGCTTCTCAGAACCACCTACTTGTTCCCTCCAGGGATATCTCACCTCCATCCTCAGCCTCTGGCATGCTAGTTTCTGCTGTTTTTCACACAAAGAAGTTTTCTTTTCTTCTTCTTTTTTTTTTTTAAATGGAGTTTCATTCTTGTTGTCCGGGCTGGAGTACAGTGGCACGATCTCGGCTCACTACAACCTCTGCCTCCCGGGTTCAAGCGATTCTCCTGCCTCAGCCTCCTGAGTAGCTATGCTTACAGGCGAGCACCACCACACCTGGCTAATATTTTAATATTTTTAGTAGAGATGGGGTTTCACCATGTTGACCGGGCTGGTTTTGAACACCTGACCTCAAGTGATCCGCCTGCCTTGGCCTCCCAAAGTGCTAGAATTTCATATGTGAGACACTGCACCCAGCCAGTTTTCTGACTACCAAGAATGTTTTAATATTTGGGTCAGCTGGCTGCACAAAAACTCTGTTTTATGTCCATGTCAGCTGTGAAAAACTGTATCTTCTCCTGTCCCCTATCTTTCTAATTCTTTTCTGTATTCTTGATTTCATATCCCCATACAATGCATCTTTAAATTTTTATCCTAATGTCCCATGTTCTCCCCATTTCCTCTCCAAAATAGTTCACTGGTCTATCAGCGTCCTGTGGGGGCTGCTTTCTGTCTTTGGTTTTGAGTGTGGAGGAGCTCCTGACACTTGCTACCCTGAGGCTTTGCATCTGGGGATTCACACGATTTGCCTCTTGAAATGTTTCCTGCCCTGTAGGCAAGTGTGAACATGAAAATATATGCATGAAAATATATACATTCAGCATTTATTAAACAAATGTTTATTAAATATCACCATAGGCCTGGCATTTTACCAGTCCCAAGGGAACAGAGATGGACGAGGCATGAAGGAGTTGCTAATCCAAAATAAAATATCTAGCAGGTATTGAGTGTTTACTAGGTAATGTGCACTTTCTAAATGTATTTTATTTAATCCTCACAATGACTCCTGGAAGTAGATGTTTTTAACCCTATTTATATATGAGAAAGGAAAGCGCAAAAAGTATGAATAACTTGCTGAGTTCACATACCCTGTAGGGTGGAATCTTTGGGACTACAGTCTATGCAATCTGAAACAAATCAGAGTTCAGATCTGCACTCAGAATGCATGAGGGTCATGGTGTGTTTTTCCTGCTCTTATTGCATATTCCATATTCCATTGCTTCTCTGGAAATGTAAGGGAGTTCTTAGAAAGTAGGACATAGAGAAGCAGTTACTCTCACATGCGTTGCTTTAAAGCGTCAAAATTGCTGCATTTCTTTTGGAAAGCAGTCTGGCAGTGCATAACTAGATACGTTAAAACTTTAAACCTAATTATAGCCCTTCTGGGAATCTACTCTGAAGAAAGGACCAAAGTTATAGAAAAAGCTTTACGCCTGAGGATGATCTTTGCAATGTTATAAAGAGAGGTAGAAAGTGTACTTACTCTGTGTTGAGATGTGCAAAGGAAATGTAACTTCCCTTTTCTTTTTTCCTGTAACTTACCTAATCTTCCCCTTGAGTGCTCATCCTGCCATTCCGCCACCCTCTCTCTGCCTTGTGGGGAAAGGAGAAATCTAAGTGTGTTCTCATCTGGTTAAGTTAGCTCAGTCTCTTTGGGATAATACTCAGTTTTTCATTTTCTTGCCCCTCCCCGTTGTCCTCACCAAATGGTATCTGGGTGTGTAGCGCAGGGTGTGAATGTCCCCTCATGGCCACCAGATGACCTCAGAAGCACATGAACAGGTCTTTGCTCTATCCTCTGCCTTCCTGGCCTCTGTGGTAATGACCCTTTTCCCTGGACATTCATCTGATGCTGAAGTTTAGGGGTGACGAATCCATGGGGGCTCTCTGGGCACAACCAGGGCCTGGTGACTGACTCAGTCCCAGTCCCGCCTCAGTGCAGGTTGGAGCACCTGAGTCTGAGGTGTGGTGGTGACCCCCACCCCTCATTCATCCTTAGTGTGGGTAGCTTGTGCTATAGCCCTTAGCTTCAGGGTCACTCAGTTTTGTCTGAGAGTCAGCTTCTAGGAGCTGACTACTCAGTCACAACCTTTCCTCAGCTGGGCATGCAGGAACATCTGCCCTTTACTGTACACATGGAAGTGCTAACCTAGACTGTCTCTCTCCCTGATGCCCCAGCAATCCTGGGTTGTGACCTTGTGACCAGTGAAGCATCATTCGGAGTCCTGACGGGAAGCCAGGCTAGAGTCCCTCCTGCTTTCCAGTTTTTTCTTCTAAAATGCACCCCATTTAGGGAGGTGACATTATGGATGATATTTTTTCTTGCCATTTTTTATATGTTGCTAGATATGATTGTAATGCTTTTTATAAATCATAAGAAGATGTTTTTTAAACTATGGTCTGTGGAAGAAGCTGGTTTTCACCCTAATTAAAGGGGGGCTCTAATACTGTGTTTGAGTACGAGTAGTCAAGCAGCATAGGACTGACTCTTAAAACATGTAGATGAGGCCACGCTGGGCAGGACAATCATTATAGGTGGGTAATGGAGACAGGCCCCACTGTCACACTCTGGTCTTCTCCTCCACACCACCTCCATCCCTTCTTTTCCATACTTTCTTGGAGAGAGACCCACTGTCCCTGCAGTCAAATCAGAAAGTGAAGGACATCACGCCTGTAATCCCAGCACTTTGGGAGGCCTTGGTAGGCAGATCATGAGGTCGGGAGATGGAGACCATCTTGGCTGGCGTGGTGAAACCCCATCTCTACTAAAAAAATACAAAAAATTAGCTGGGCGTGGTGGCGGGCACCTGTAGTCCCAGCTACTTGGGAAGCTGAGGCAGGAGAATGGCGTGAACCTGGGAGGCGGAGCTTGCAGTGAGCTGAGATCGCGCCACTGCACTCCAGCCTGAGTGACAGAGAGACTCAGTCTCAAAAAAAAAAAAAAAAAAAAAAAGAAAGTGAAGGACATGTATGAATGTGTGAAGCCCTCAGGGTTCACCACCTAATGGACTGTGCTGCCTTGGCCTGGAGAACTTGCGTTGTAGAGAGCAGAATTTTCAACATTTTCAGAAAGGAAGTCATTTGATTGAGAAAGGATACAGGGCACAGTGACATTTGGCAAGGGAAAGGCTAATTTAGGATTTGGTCGGCAAGGTGAGCAGTTTCTTCTGAAGAGGAGTTCTCTGAAGAAGAAACCGCTGTTTCTGAAGAACTTCTTCAGAAAGTTCTTCTGAAGAAGACCCTGGCCCCATGTTCAGCCTCTCCTGGGTCCGCTGTATAACTGGATTAGGTAGGTATTTATATTTACCTCCTTATCTCTTATTTAATAGGTGCCTCATTTAAGTCCTCAAATGCTTGTTCACAGTTTCCATCATTTCTTGAATTTAATTCAATGACAGCATTGCAAAACCTTTCAGCAGGAAATGGCTATAATATGTTTTGCAGACATCAGAAATACCCCAAAGAGAAAGTTAATGGGAGAGAACATAATAAGCCTTTTTACGAAGAATAAAATGTGGGATATATTTTATCTTAACAGTTTTCAACAAAGCCCCTGGAGGTTGTTTTCATGTGGGTAGAAGTTTTTCATTAAAGTAGAAGTCTTTTTTTTTTTTTTTTTTTTTTAATTTGAAACTTTTTTTGTCTTAAGTATTTCTATCCCCTAAGGAAATCTCAGGACAAGCCCCCTCATCTCCAGAGGTCTCCCAATTATATTGGTTAATATTGATTGTAGACACATCAGAACAAGCATTACAAAAGGCTTCTTTTTCTTTTCCATAAGAATTTTCTTTTGGGGAAGAGGTTCTTTTAGGTAAAATTGTCTTCTTAATAAGACACAGAAAGGTGCAAAAATCATGTTAAGTGATCTTGGGGATTCCTTTCTCTCGTTATGGGTGATACAAATCAGAATCTGATTCATGGGGTGGTGTGTGTGTGTGTTAGATGTGTTCACCAGCATAAATCAGACCACAGTGGAAGCTCAGCATAATTGTCAACACTAAGGTGCACTTATTGGGAGGGTGTGGACACTGTTCTCACAAAGTCCTTAAGCCCCACTTTACAGTCAAAGCAGCATCCATAAATTCTCTCACCATTTCTCTTATAGTATCTTTAATTCTTTCACTTTTGATTCAAATGGCACACAATTCAAGTTTACTTATTAATTTTTGGTCTTAAAAATTATTCTCAGTTGATGCCATCAAGTAAAAATTCTTGAATTTGAGAACTTAAACATGTCTGGTATGTAAAATCCAACAACGAGGCTGCTTATTCTTTACAGTCCCTTGATTATAAATAATTGTAATTAGTTTGGAGACAGAGGACTCTGGGGTCAAATCTCTCATTAACTGGGATGTTAGGAAATCTCTTTAGGTTTTTCTTTTTTTACAGGTTGATTTTGAGCATTTCTTAATACCATGTTTTAAGAAAAGTGGAAGAAAAATTTGAGGGAAAAATTGCTGAGCCAATTTCAAACAGCAAGAATGATCTGTATCAATTAGGCACTGAGCCTGAATTTGCATTCCATGCAGTGCACACTGACCTCTTGCATATATGGTATTTTGTATTTGGGGTAGACATGAGTTGATTGGCTTAGGGTAAAGTTCCAAGCAGCTTTATCACAAATAAGAATTAAAATATCAATTTATACTTGGTATGATTTGACTTCGTGTCCCCACCCAAATCTTACCTTGAATTGTAATCCCCAGGTGTTGAAGGAAGAACCTGGTGGGAGATGATTGGATCACGGGGGCAGTTTCCTCTATGCTGTTGTGGTGATAGTGAGTGAGTTCTCATGAGATCTGATGGTTTCGTAAGCATTTGGCAAGTTCTTCCTTCACTCACCTAGCTCTCCTGACTCCTTGTGAAAGAAGACACCTGCTTCCCCTCCCGCTTCTGCCAATATTGTAAGTTTCCTGAGGTTTCTCCAGCCATGTGGAATTGTGAGTCAATTAAACCTCTTTCCTTTATAAATTACCCAGTCTTGGGTACTTCCTTATAGCAGTGTGAGAGTGGACTAATACAATACTCAAGACAAAAAATAACTATTTGAGGTGAGGGATATGTTAGTTAATTTAATCAATCCGTACATACATCATAACATCACTTTGTACCCCATAAATATATACAATGATATTTTGTCAATTTATAATAAAATACAAAAAGCTCCAAGTCAATTACATTCTCTACTATATAATCATAGATACAGAAAGCAACACCCGCCACAACCTGAAGTCAAAAGAAAAATTTACTAAGATTACACCACAGAGCACCGTATCACTCTATCACATGCATGCAGTTGAAAGTGGATTCTTCTCCTATTGGCTCCTCTATTAAGACTGTGTATGTATCACTGCCTGTGAGCTTGGTATTAACTAACTGGTCTGACTGTCCATCTTGTGGTTTGAACTCTGAGAATTATTACAAACCCTAGAAGAGGTAGTCTCTCTATTTGCTTATGAATGCTTAGGTAGTACAGAGCCCTGCCCTAATGATGGGGCAATGTCTTGATATTTGGTCTTTAGCTCCACATAAAGGGTAACAGTTTACAGTGACCCATAGCAAAGCTATTTTATTTCATTTTTTAAATTGAATTTCAATAGCTCTAAGGGTACAAGTGGTTTTTGGTTACATGGATGAATTGCATAGTGGTGGAGTCGTGGCTTTTAATGTAATCTGTCACCCGAATAGTATATATTATACCCAATAGGTAGTTTTTCATCCCTCATCCCCTTTTCTCCCTTCTGAGCCTCCAGTGTTTATTATGCAATCCTGTATGCCCCTGTATAGCCATAGATTAGCTTCCTTTTACAAGTGAGAACACACAGTATCTGGTTTTCCCTTCCTGAGTTACTTAACTTAGGATAATAGCCTCCAGTTTCATCTAAGTTGCTGTAAAAGATATTATTTCATTATTTTTTAGTGGCTGAGTTTTGTATGGGCAAAATAAATTATGACTAAGACCCCAAAAGCATAGCAAAAGAAATAACCAGCAGAGTGTACAGACAATTTACAGAATGGGAACAAATACTCACAATCTTCACATCTGACAAAGGACTAATATTAAGAACCTACAAGGAATTCAAACAAATCAGCAAAAAATAAAAAACCCAAATAATCCCATTGAAAAATGGGCAAACAATATGAATAATTATGCTGAAGTGTGACAGAAGCCCCTGAAGGGCCATCTTTAGTTCTTATGCAGTCACTGTAAGAACTTCGCTCCAATGCAGTATGTCCCACCAAAAATGAAGAGAATGGAGCTCCTGAGATGTCCCTTGAGGAGCCCCATGAGAATCTGGAAGCAAAGGCTAGGAAGAGTGGTTCTGGCTGGTGTGACAAGACCACTCCCAGGGAAGCAGCTGGGAAAATCACAGAGACGCTAGTTTAGCTGCAGGGCTGTACCTCAGGGAGTGACTCCATGTAATGGCCAAGAACCATTATGTGCCACCCTGATCACCAAAGTAAAAAGAACAAAAATCAAAAAACTATTCAAAAACTTCTCTCTCCTCTCATTAAACTTGAGCCATGGCTATACTGAAATATTTTGGCAGGAAGAGGGGTAGCCAAGAAGGAAACAGGAGAAAATACATACTTAAATCACTATGGATTTTTTTTAGTTTTTAAGTTTTGTGGGTACATAGTAGGTGTATATATTCATGGGATACATGAGATGTTTTGATACAGGCATGCAATATGAAATAATCTCATTATGAATTTTGAGCTGTGAATGGTAGAATCCCAAACTTCATCTCTAATTTGGTTTAAAAATACTGGAGGATTCCAATCAGTACACACACATGCACACCCACACAGCCACACACACGTACACGCACACACACATAAACATGCATATATCCAAAGTATAATCTATTTTTGTTTTTGATTTAATTTGTAGAGAGTTTCTGCCTGGAATCAAATTTGCAAGTTCAGATTAAGCTTAGAATAAAAAAAAATACATCCCTCAGTTTAGGAGATGAAGGAGTTATAGAAAAATATTTTCTGAAGAAGCGTTTTCATAAAATTAGAAATTACTTTTAAAATTCTATTAAAGTCGGGCTTGGAGAGTTCATCTCTCACTATATAGCCTTGTGTTGTAAGGCAGATCAGTGGCTGGGGTGCCTGTTGTGGGTGTGAGTATGTTCAGGAGTGATTGAAGCCAAATCTGTGGCTGTGTCAGTGAATGACTTGAAAACTGAATGTGATACTTGAGTAGGTATTTTTCTAGTTTATACTTTAGTCTGTCTTTTTTACCTTCATAATATTTTATTCAACAAATTGCTAAGCTCTGATCACACTTGGAGATGTGACTACAGATCAGTTTAATGAAAGTCTCAAGGAAAGAATGAGGGTTACTTCAAAAATTAAAAATTTCGTCTTAGATGGGTGGTTAGGTCAGACGGACTTACAGAGGCTTAAACTGCCCTGTGATCATACCACCCCCTCAAAATGGGAAACAATTTTTATTTGTCATTCAATTTGTACTCTCTGTTCTTTGCCCACCTCCAAAAGCAGAATAACCAACCTCCTATTGAATTGTTTGTTTGTAACTGCTTTGACCCAGTTAGTCAAATCACAGAACTGTTCAAAGTTTCAGAATTGAACATTGAAGTATTGACTTTTCTGTTCACATATTTAGAATTTTACGTCCCAAAATGGTAGGGAAGACTTACCCTATAGTAATTTATTTGTGTTAGTGTTAAACATGAAACGTTGTAACTGACCCTTTTTTTTTGTTTTTGTTTTTTTTTTTTTTTTTTGAGATGGAGTATTACTCTGACATCCAGGCTAGGGTGCAGTGGAGCAATCTTGGCTCACTGCAACCTCTGCCTGCTGGGTTCAAGAGATTCTCCTGCCTCAGCCTCCCAAGTAGCTTGGACTACAGGCATCTGCCATCACATCTAGCTAATATTTGTATTTTTAGTAGAGACGGGGTTTCACCACGTTGGTCAGGCTGGTCTTGAACTCCTGACCTCAAATGATGCACCCGCCATGGCCTCCCAAAGTGCTTGGATTACAGGCATGAGCCACCATGCTGGGCCTGTGTAACTGACTCTTAAAGTATTAAAGAAATATTATAGAAGTAAAAAAGAACTCACACAAAAAGGGCTTAATTTGAGGGAGGCTTATTTCTGTTTACAGTGTATTTAGCACCTTCCTTCCCTCTCCTTCTCCAAAAAAAAAAAAAAAAAAAAAGAAAATGCAGTTTGAAATTCACTGAAACAGAGCCAGAAAGTCTTGAGATTTTTGAGTTAAGGTAAGAAAGATGGTTGGATAAAATTAATGCATAATTTCTCAGTGAATAAAGTTGTAGCTCTCATATATTAAGTAGGTAAGTTTACACACTGATATGTAGAAAATGGCTAAAATATTTAAAAAGCATGTTTTACTGGCCGGGCGCGGTGGCTCACGCCTGTAATCCCAGCGCTTTGAGAGGCCGAGGCGGGTGGATCACGAGGTCAGGGGATCGTGACCATCCTGGCTAACACGATGAAACCCCGTGTCTACTAAAAAAATACAAAAAAATTCACCGGGCATGGTGGCAGGTGCCTGTAGTCCCAGCTACTCGGGAGGCTGAGGCAGGAGAATGGCGTGAACCCAGGTGGCAGAGCTTGCGGTGAGCAGAGATCGAGCCACTGCACTCCAGCCTGGGTGACTGAGCGAGACTCTGTCTCAAAAAAAAAAAAAAAAAAAAAGAGGCATGTTTTACTAATCTGTTTTAAGTTACACCATGTTCAGAGTTCTATGTAAGGTAGGGTTTTATTTTTCTTTTTAGGATAGTTGGTATAATAATAGTAAGAACCGTCCCATATGTTAGTGAATTACATATGTGCATCTTGAAACTAAAAATTGTGAACACTGGAAAGCACCATTGTGACACAGAGTAAGCATCTTAGTAATATATAAAAATTAATGTAAATGAAAGTTAAAATTATATTACTGTGAAACTCATCTTCCAACTCCAAGTTAAGCTTTAGAAATATGTATTAGTGAGTAACTGTTAAGAGCTTTGAATATACTACACATTCCTGTACAAGCCAGAATTATTTCTTTGTGACTTATTATTCAACTTGGCAATTGCTTTTGATTTGCTGGGTTTTGCAACATGGTAGAATATATTTACTCTATTTGAAACTATTCATTCCTATGAACTGTTTTTTAAAATTGTCTACTATATGTAACATACAATAAAACTACCTGTGCTGAAACGTGGGGAAAATTTAGGTCCTTTTAAAAAAAGTATTAGTAATCATTGACTACATTTATGATAAAAGTGCTTGCTTGGTTTACTTAGATAACACAGTTGGTAGAAATGATAAATACATAAAGTATTAACACCTTGTGAATGCATTGGATTTAATTAAATAAACATTTTGTAATAATCACTTGGTAAGAATTATAAACTTAATTTTTGCACTAAACTAAAATGAAACATTACTTTTTTTTAATGTGTCACAGATGTAGGCTTGCATTATTTGTAGGTTTGTGTGAGCTAGTCCATCAATTTCTAAAAATCTAAGGTTTCTAATTAAAACACAAGGAAAGAGTCTTCGTTTTGAAGGAAGTAACTGTAGTTTTGCCTTTTTCTTTTTTCTTTTTTTTTACAATAGCCACACAAGAAAATAAAATACTTAGAAATAAATTTAATCAAGGAGTTGGAAGATCTCTACAAGGAGAACTACAAAACACTTATGAAAGAAAGTATAGATGATACAAACAAATGAAAAAACATCCCATGATTATGAATTGAAAGAATCAATGTCATTAAAATGACCCTGTTGCCCAAAGCAATCTACAGATTCAACCCAGTTCCTATCAAATTAACAACATCATTTTCAACAGAATTAGGAAAAAAAGCCCTAAAGTTTATATGGAACAAAAAAAATGAAGCTCAAATAATCAAAACAATTCTGTAGGAATCACATTACCTAGGTTCAAATTATACCACAAGTCTATGATAACTAAAACAGCATGGCACTGGTACCAAAGTAGACATATAGATTAATGAAACAGAATACAGAACCCCAAAGTAAGCCACATGACTACAATCAACTAATCTGCAACTAAATTGACAAAAATAAACAACTAGAAAAGGACACTGTATTTAATAAATGGTGCTGGAAAAATTGGCAGACCATATGCAGAAGAGTTAAACTGGACCCCCTGCCTCCCATCATATACAAAAATTAACTCAAGATAGATTAAGGACTTAAAGATAAGACCTGAAACTATAAAAATCCTAGGAAAAGCTTTTCTGGACATTGGCGTATGCAAAGAATTTATGACAAAGACCCCCAAAACAAAACAAAAAATAGACAAAAAAGCTCTGCACAGCAAAATAAATAATCAACAGAGTAAACAGACAACCTAAAGAATGGGAGAAAATATTTGCAAATTATGCTTTCAACAAAGGATTAATAATCACCATCTACAAGAAACTCAAACAACTCAACAAAAAACAACAAAAAGCCCTATTATAAACCAGGCAAATGACATGAACAGACATTTCTCAGAAGAAATACAAGAAGCCAACAAACTTATGAAAAATTCTCAACATCACTAATCATCAAAGAAATGCAAATTAAAACCATAAAGAGGTATCATTTTATATTAGTTAGAATGGTTATTATTAAAAAGTCAAAAGACTGGGCATGGTGGCTCACACCTGTAATCCCAGCACTTTGGGAGGCCGAGGCGGGTGGATCACCAGGTCAGGAGATCAAGACCATCCTGGCTAACACGGTGAAACCCTCTCTCTACTAAAAATACAAAAAATTAGCTGGGCGTGGTGGTGGGCGCCTGTAGTCCCAGCTACTCTGGAGGCTGAGGCGGGAGAATGGCATGCACCCGGGAGGTGGAGCTTGCAGTGAGCCGAGATCGCGCCACTGCACTCCAGCCTGGGTGACAGAGAGAGACTCCGTTTCAAAAAAAAAAAAAAGAAATACAAAAAGTCAAAACACAACAAGTGTTGAAATGGATGTGGAGGAAAGGGAACACTGTTGGTGGCAATGTAAATTAGTTCAACTTCTGTAGAAAACAGTATAGAGATTTCTCAAAGAGCTGAAAGTAGAACTAACATTCAATCCAGCAATTCCACTACTAGGTGTATACCCAAAGAAAAATAAATCATTATATAAACAAGACATTTGCACTTGCATGTTTATTGCAGCACAATTCACAAGAGCAAATTCATGGAACCAACCTAAGTGTCCATCAGTGGTTGACTGGATAAAGAAAATACTATGCAGCCACAAGAAAGAATATTTTTTGCAGCAACATGGATGGAACTGGAGGCCATTATACTAAGTGAAATAACACAGAAACAGAAAACCAAATACTGCATGTTCTTGCGTATAAGTGGGAGCTAAACAATAGGTACACGTGGCCATAAAGATGAAAATAATAGACACTGGAGACTTCAAAAGGTGGTAGAGGGCTCCACAAAATGACCTACTAGGTACAGTGTTCACTATTTGGGTGGTGGGTAAACTAGAATACCAATCCTGATCATTACACAGTATACTCATGTAACAAACATGCACATGTACCCCAGAGTCTAAGATAAAATAAAATAAATTTTAAAAAATAAATCCATATTAAAGGGAGATGACAGAGCCAAAATAAAAGAACTATGGGTTGACAGGACAACTGGATTAAAATTAGCATCAGTTTCATTGAAAAGGGCTAACTTGAAGACAAATCTTTTGACTTCAGCTCTTTAGAGGATCTAAAGTGGCCTTGATGGACAGGGGAAAAAAATCACAACATGGAATTCCTTGAATACCAATTTATTGACTTGAAATAATTTTGTCTAATGTTACGTATACACAATTAAAAAAAAACACCTCTTTACCCTGTTAAAAATATGTAGAAAATTAAAAATTTTTAAAAATAAAATAAAAATAAAAAAGAGGCATCAAACCATGGGACCACAGGGACCAAGAGGTAAGCTATAAAAAGTCCACTTCTACACTGAAGCATCCCCTACAGGATCCTGTCCAGAGACACAGAAGGAGATAATGCTGCTGCTCAGTGCTTTTTGTCATTTTATGCTCTCTCCTACCTGCCCAAGTCCTAGTCCAACCTGCTTTGTCACCCACTGCCTGCCTATGGTACTTCCTTCTCTGGTCTTCACTGTTCTCCATGGTCAAATGGACATATCTCTAATCACACATATTCATTGTATGGAATGTGTACAGTGATGGAAATAATATGAAAGGGCTATGAACACGGTAGTAGGGAAAGGAAGCTGGGGCACTGATTTTTTCCCATTTTCCCAATTCCTGCATCAGAACCACTCTCCTATGCCCCAACTCCCTAACTCTATCTTAGCCCTTTGATCCATCTTTGCTTACAGTGGGGCAAAACTACACGGTGTTCCAAGAACAGGGACTAATATTACAGCCCCATTCCTTCTCTCTTCTATTTTCCGTGATCACCCTTAAACCTAGAAACCGGGACCATTTCCCTGGTTGGTAGGGCCTCCTCACTAGACCAAAAGGGAGAGGAATATATGTTGTGCAGTGGGCATTCAGTCAGGGAATATTCCGAGGACTGGGTGTGAAATACAAGTTGGAGCTGGTCTGAGCATCTTCCAGTTACTCATTTTGACTCATTTGAACAAGTGAGTAAGTGGAGCTGTCATTTGAAAAAATGACAAGAAAGCTACCTTGAATTTCTCCCTCTCAACCCCAGCCTTCACCTTTTTCTGCTTCTTTGTGCTCTTGTCCTCCAGCCCTCTTTTCTCCTGTTATTCCTCAATTTTCAGACCTGTATCTTACTCTCTTATTTCATCCAACTTTTTTGTTTTCTGCTCTGTTCCCTGTCTGACTGACATCATCCCTGCCCACTACACTACCTTAAGGATCCCTCTACCCAGCTCTTCTGTTAGTTTTAAGTCATGCATTTGCCACTGCCATGTTTATCAGTGTTCCAATTTCCGTTATACCTCTCCCCCTGCTGCTCCTCCTAGCCCTTGTTTCTAGATCCTTGTACTCTAGTCTCCACTCCTAATCCAGCCACTTACAACCAGACTTTATGATTCCCAAATCTCATCCTGGAGAGTTGGTTTCCTTCCTATTGGGACAGTTCTTGGGTAGTTCAGAATTACCAGGACTGCGGATTCCCAGCAGCCTGACCTGGTAGGGAACGCAAGACGATGGCATGCTAGTATTCAGCCTCATCTATTCCTTTCCCCTCCTGCCTGATCAGCCAGCCTGTATGAGACTCTACATTTGTAAATGGTTTCTCCATGGAACTTGGTCTGTAACCACAGGGCAATCTCCAGGACCAGTGACATAGAAAGTAGAGGAGAATAAGGAGTGAAAAGCATCTAACCTATTCTTGAGGAGGGAAATGAGTGGCTAAAGTGAGGTCCAGTCATAGGTTCATTACCTCCTGAGTCTGCCCCTTGACGATGAGCCCTTTCCTGGTGGTATCCAGAGGTGGTTCTAGTAACCAGGCTGGGTCCTGAGAAGTGAGGGCAGGGCAGTACTACAGGGGCACTGTTGCTTGGAGACAGTATGTGACTCTGTTGCCTGAAGACAGCAGAAGGCTGGGGACCAGGACATTAGAGACAGGGGGCTGAGAGACCACCAGAATGGACTAAGCAGCACTAAGACCATGGCAGGACACCCAAGGGAGAACGTGATCACAGATGAGGTCCATCAGAACCAAATCTTGTGGCAACTGTTCTCAAAGGACTATAAACCCAGAAGGTCTACATACAGTATCATGTGAATCCCCTTCACAGGGTTTACATGATCATTAGGAAGCCCCTATCTTAGCATGATATAACCTGGAGGAATCTGCAGATGCCATGTTTCTGAATCTCATTTGCCATGCTGCTCATTTGCCATTTCTACCAAGGAAGAAATACCCAGAGACATAGACTGAAAATCAGGAAACTGGATGGACTCAGAGCCATTGCAGCCTCACCTTCTCATCTGTTCACACAACTCCAGTCTAGGGCATGTGTCTCCTTATTGGTAAGGAGAGGAGTGAATAGGCTAATCATTCACAATAGCTTCTCTTCAGAGATGGGGGTTAGCCTTGGAGAGAGGAGACTGGGAGAAAGAAGCTTTCATCAGAGGCCTCCACTTCTTACTTTCACGAGGAAGGACTGAGTCCAAAGGGGAGAGAGTAAAGACTTGGCTCATGGGTGCAAAGCGTGCATGTGGAAATGTTGCACCTTTGAACCTCCAGGACATCTTGTGACAGACAGGCTTAACATGACAGGAAGGACAAGTGTGGCTGGCCTAGCCAGGCCTGCTCTGCTTGGACCCTCCTAGGCTTTGCAGAGAACAGATTGCATATGCCTCCAGATCAGTGATGCCTCTGGAATTTCAAAGGGTTAACTGAGAGTGCCATGGCCACAGGTGGAACCATCCCAGGGTCTACAATATCACCACTCTGTACAAGGCTAAAATGTGGAGCCTTGGGGAAGATAATTGCCTCAAGTAGCATCCCAGCAGTGGAGTGGGCCTCTGGATTTAATGCCCTAAATGTTCACTGTCCAGGGAAATAAATTACTTAAAAAATAAAATTGTTGATTTGTTACAACGCAAATTCTTTACTTATTAAAGTTCAAAATAAATTAGTGCTTTTACTTCTTCCTGAACAATTCAAAGCCCTGAGAACATTTTAGTTCCATTTGTCTTCCTCCAAATGTATAAGTGATTTGTTTTCGTGTATTTTAAATTTTCACTATCTTTAAAGCCCCACAGACTTTATTATAACTGCCTGTACAATCAGCATTGATTTGGATAAACACATATAATTTCCCTTTTCTTGACATTTATTCTTTCCTACATCTCCATGCTTCTATCTAGGAATATTTTCCTTTTTCCAGAAGAACTCTTTTTATATTGCCTTTAGTACAGGTCCACTGGTAATTAATTCTCTCAGTCTTTATTTCAGAATGTCTTTAGCCTTTTGGGGGGGGGGTATTTTTGATAAATACAAAATTTCAGTTTGGCATTTACTCTTTTCCCACACTTTGAAGATGTCCCTATATTATTTTCTGGTTTCCAAATTTTCCATGAAGAAGTCAGCAATAAATCTTGGTGCTCTTATGAAAGCAATGTGTCTGCTCCCTGGCTTCTTGTACATTTTTACTGTCATTTTTTTCCCAATAATTTTACTATAATGGGCTTGGATGTGGTTTCCTTTGTTTTTATCATGCTTGGTGTTCATTGTGATTATTGAATATATGGTTCGAGGTCTTTTTTAAGTTTTGGAAAATTCTTAACTCTTAACCTCCAAATATTACTTTACTGCATTCTTTCTTCTCTGACGTTATAATTATGCATATATTAGATTTTCCTTCAGTATCCCATATAGCTGTTTCTCTTTTATCTATATTTTCTCTCTTTTTCTCTCTCTACATGCATTAGTTTTGGTATTTTTATATTGTAGTCCTCTAATTCTTCAATTGTGTCTAAACTGCTATTTAAGCCCATAATTTCAGTTATTATATTTTTGGTTCTAGAATTATCATCTGACTTATTTTTTAGTTTTATATTCTATCCATTTTTTCTTGTCTTTTGAGTCTTTAATCATACTGTTTGAAAGTCTGTGTTTGCTATTACATTAATCTGTATCTCTGTGACTCTACTTTTTTTTTTCTGTTTCTCTTGGTTTTTAGTCATATGGGTCTGTCTTCCAATGTTCCTGGTTATTTTTGATTCAGACAGTCATTATGTACAGAAAATTAGAGATAATTTTAGTCTTTTGATGCTATTATATTCCTGCAGAGGGGATTTACATTTGCTTCTGGCAGGCAGCTAGTCTAGGAGCATTCAGGTCACATTAATCCAATCAGGAATTGAGATGATTTAAAGCTGGGCTTCTGTGCCTGTAGCGGTTCCTGTGTTACACTGCCTATCTCTCTCCCTTCTTGACAAAGGATGAGCCCAAGTTTATTTCCCAGGTTGCCAGAAATGAGGCTTGCACTCAGCCCTAAGCTGTCAGTCCTCTACAGATACTGTCCATAGCTAAAGAGAAGCATTTTGGCCTAGGTCATACTCTCTTCCCAAAGGCAGTCTGCATGCAATGACTGGTTAATGTAGGGGTATAAAGTCTTGGCTCCCTTCTCCCAACTAGGGAGAATGCTGAAGGGCTGCTTCAGCTTCAAAGCTTCCTGAGGGATTGGCTGAGTCTTTTCTTGAGACTGTATCATAGCTCAACTTCTTCCTATGCCCACATTTGCTTCTTTCCCTTCCCTCATAGGTGATGATCCAAGGAAACTTCTGATTAAATTTCCTGAATGATAATATCTACCACTAAGCCTTTTACTTTTTTTTTTTTTTTTTTTTTTTTTTTTTTGAGACAGAGTCTCTCTGTCGCCCAGGCTAGAGTGCAGTGGCACAATCTCAGCTCACTGCAAACTCCACCCCCGGGTTCAAACTATTCTCTTGCCTCAATCTCCTGAGTAGCTGGGATTACAGGCACCCATCACCACGCCTGGCTAATTTTTGTATTTTTAGTAGAGGTGGGGTTTCATCATGTTGGACAGGCTGGTCTCGAACTCCTGACCTTGTGATTCGCATGCCTTGGCCTCCGAAAGTGCTGGGATTACAGGCATAGGCCACCGTGCCTGGCCCCTTTTACTGTTTTTGGTCCATCATTTTTTTTTCCTTGGGTGTGAGCCTTTGAGTCCAACCCTAATCTTTCGAGGTTTGCTAGGGTTCTTCTTCATTGGCAGACCATGAACTCTACCATTTGTCATCATAGGGTCTTTGGTGAGATTTTCTAGGTTTCTCAATCACACTTTCATAATTGGTAAACACCTAAGAGGAAAAGTGGCTCCAAATGCTGGGCTTATGTCTTTTGTCTTCTTGTTTTTCCCAGATATTGGCTCTACAATTTCATATTGTGCTTATAGCTCTCGTGGGCTTTCAAAAAATTATTTTTCAAATTTTGTCTCTAGTTGTTTTTACCCAATCTGCTATTGTCAGAGTGGAACTTCTTACCCCTGTGATTTGAGTTAAAAATTATTAGAAAAGTTTAAAGTTAGAGGCAAATTAACTAAATTCCACAATTGTATGTATACATCTATATGTGCCAGACATAGAGCTATATTCTTGGGCTAAAATTCATAATTCATAATTTTAGCCCAAGAATATATTTTCTTACTTTCTTCCATCAAAGAACTTATAATTTAAAAAGAATTTCTTTGATAGATACATCATTAAGGTATTATCATGATTGATAATGATGAAACATTCAGAATAAAGCTCTATTGACTGACAAGTTGCCTTTGGTAGGAAAGCAGAGAAGAGTTGATGTACTAAGTTGCCTTAGTAAGTAGATTTAGCCCCATAACTATGTCTTTCTGCTGAAAGTTAACAGAAGCTTGAGCTGTGGGGCCATGAGTACAAATGATCAGGGGAAGAGGGTGGCACTGCTATGAGGAAGCTTCTTGTACAAGAGCAGAAATAATACATAACTAGGATCTTGGAATCAACAATAGTACTATTCTGAAATAAGTATTTTCTGCTATTGAGCTTACAGGATTGCTGCAATGTGGAGTACTTGGGCAGGTAGTGTAGAGTGAGCAGAAGCAGAAGATGCCAAAACCAAGAAGTATTTTCTAAGAAGGCACTAAAACTCAGTTGTGGACTACAGAGATCAGTGAGCTGCTGAGAAATACCAGCTGGATCAGACAAGCAATGATGATGCCTTGTAAGTCAAGTAGAAGAAAAGGCTGTGAATACTGAGAAGGAGAAGGAACTTTACACAGAGCAGCCTCTACTTCATTGTGCTTGAGATGACAAGGCTGAGGTAAACCCTGATTGTCGTACATTAAGACTGGAGTAGCACTTGTCAGAATCTAAGCAAAATGTGAGGGCAGGACAGGAAAAAGGTTAGGACAAAGTACAAACTTCTTTACTAGGTGTGGCTCAGGCTTCAAAAGTTGGTCTGACATAGAGGGGAACAACAGACATTGGGGGTATATCAGAGCATGGAGAGTCGGAGGAGGGAAAGGATCAGGAAAAATAACTAATGCATATTAGCCTTAACAGCTGGGTGATGAAATAATCTGTACAAGAAACCCCCATGACATAAGTTTACCTCTAACAAACCTGCACGTATATCCCTGAACTTAAAAGAAAAGGTTAAAAAGTGATGCTTCTGAAAGGATTGAGGTGGTCCATTAGAGTCTCTAGAGGGTACTTCTAGAAGTCTGGTTTAGTTGAAGAGAAGGGATATATGTAGTAGGTGGAGTTTAGAACTGGAGAGGAAGATGGTCAATGAAAGAAGATCTGCCCGTACTTAGCACAAAGGTGGTAGGATCAGCAGGATTCAGCTTAAAGGAAGAGAGCATAGAGAGTCTTCTTTCCCATCTCAAAGTCCAGCCATCCCACAAGCCAGACTTGCAGACCCCTGAATGTGTCATACTGTTTCATGGCTTTCATAGGACCTTATCTCTGGAGCACTTTTTGCTTCGTTCATTTTTCCAACTTATACCCATTCTGAAGTGTCTAGTTCAAGTAACTTAGAAGGTTTTATTCACCACTTCAAGCCGAGTTGAACGTTTTCTTCTTCTTATCAACTCTTCACCTTCCATTTTTCTGTTGATTATCACATATTGTGATTACTTGTTTACATGAACTGCCAGGTATGAGAGAAGCAATTGTATTCAACTTTGTACTTTAGTCCTTCAGTAGTATTCGATAAATCTTTGTAGAACAAATGGCTTGAATTCAGAGCAAAGTCCCAGTGCTAGAGTTCATGTTAGATACCAGATAGCAAGAGTAGAGGAAGGCTGAGGAGAAAGTCACTTTCACAGACTGAGCCAATACAGCGCATAGTGATGGTTCATCCATGGGAGTTCACAGAGGCCAAGGACTCACCTTTCAGTGTTCCTAACACCAGATTGTGTGACTTTGGACAGGAAACACAGCAACTCAGCAGTCATTGTTGGGGCCACCAATTTCCAGGTCTGGGTAGTGAGACTAAATTCCAAGATGGTCTTTATGAGTTGACTTAGAATGGGCTCTGGACCTGGGGAAGAATGAATCTGCAAGTGGAGAGACCCCAATGGCAGAAGCAGAGCAAACTAAACTAGACTTGATACCAATTGCAATAGCTTCAGTATTCTCTTTTTGAGGAAGATGAGGGGTGCGTGGATAGTAATGAGTCTTTCTCTTGAACTCTTTGTGCTGTGATTCACAAACTATTATGTGCATCAATAACTCTTCTAGAAAGCATGGTAAAATTGATATTATCAGACCTTATACTCCAGAGATTCTAATCAAGATCTGAGACAGGGCCTGAGAATCAGCATTTATTATGCTCCCTAAGTAATTATAATGCAGGCGTCTGGAGACTACACTTTGACAAACACTGATGAAGGAGTTAATACATCCTGGGGGTATGGCTGTTGCCAGTCCTGGGTCCTCTGGATAGAACAAGAAATAGAGATCTTTCACTCATTGATAGTGGCTCTTCTCACAAAGTCCTGGGTTCTTCCTAGTATCTGCAAGCTCAAACTGGAAGAGCCGTATCTTATACTTTTAGAAAGTACTCACCCAACCCTTCTTCGTTTCCATCTCTTTCCAATACAAGAACTAGCACTGTGCAGGGCTCATAGCTGTTAAAAATAAATTCTTTTTTATCTCAGTTGAACAGCACTGTTTGAAATCAATTGTCTTATCACTGATCTCAAAACATAGACACCACTATCAGAGCTCAGAATCCCAAAGGGAGGATGAATGGCAAGGATTAGAAATACCATGGAAGTTTAGGGTTGGTTATATGCTGTAGTTACAAGATTACAGAGAATTATAGCTTTCAGGAGGGTCTCTAAGGAGAATTTAAGTTTTGAGCTGGGTGCGGGAAAATTAGTTTAGGAAAATAATAACATCTTTAAGAGAATTATGGAGGAACCTATTATGTATGTATCTATTTATCTATCTATCTATCATCAATCGTCTGTCCACCTATATCATCTATTTATTTGCACATATATGGCTGTATGAGACACACACACACACACACATATAGGGTGAGAGTTGTGTTTGACTAAAGGATGAAAACCTAGTCTCTATTTCTGTTTCAAAGATTTGTGACAGTAGAAATGTCTTGAAAGAGGTTATTTTTATACTCTCAGCAAAGTGACTAATGAGTGTGCTTCTTTTCATTCTTAATTTATACATCTCTGATTTTCTTACAAAGACAACTGGCCTGTTAAGAAAGTCAGTAATAATGGAAGAAGTCAAGACACATTAGAGTTCATTTTTGCTCACTGAGGTTTTTGGTGAGGGCTGACGCATTAATTCATCAAACACTTACTGAATTCAGAGGTAGTTCTCACTTCTCAGGGGTAACAGTAGGAGGCAGTTCAGCTCTGTAGGGAGTATTGATTAGGGGAGAGATACTCCCACAACTAGTCTTTAGGGCCTTGATGTAACAAGTCTTCGAAAAATAAAAAGATCTGTGGACTTTGTGTATGTATGTGTGTACGCACACATCTTTCTCTGAGCAACCCCAGATATAAGAGTCAGGCTGCATTTGAAGCTTGCATGAAAGAGGACTCAGACTTAGTTCAGAGTGGCTTTCATTTTACTTTACTGCCACATCAACAAATAAATGGTTCAAATGATGTTTGTGCCATATAATGATATCAGTAAGTAGATGGACTATTTCAGTGTCTCAGTTTCTTCTAGAAGCTTGCTTGAAGTGAGGCTATCAATGCACCCTATATAGCATGATGAATCTGGCACATTAGATGAGCCTGGAGCTATGGGCTGGATACTTGTTGCATCAGAAGGCTTTGGGAGGTGCCCTATCAGCATGCCAATGTCTATCTACTACCATTGTCTTCCTCCTTCAGATACATGCTGCTCAGGGCAGGCCTGGCTGTGGTCCTCCACTTTTAGTTTCTGAAAGACAGAAGCTTTTTCTCACTTGTTTTCTCATTGGACCTTGACTGATTCTCTTACTTGACACAAGTTAGATCCTCATGAATGAGCATAAATGAATGGTTATATGATATTAACTATTTCTAACACTATTCTAGATCTTACTAGCCCAAAGGGTAATTTGAAATTTTACTAGTGAGCTTGTTGAGATTGGAAAATATGTACAAAAGTTACAAATACTTTCAGAAGACTGAGCATGAGGGAAACTGAAAGTCTGCTCTTAACATCTATTCCAGGGACACCAAAATGACACATCCATCCATTCATTGTTCATTCAACATACATTTTTAAAAGTCAAGTGTTGTGTTAAGTTCTGAATGTAAATAAGATGAATCACTACTGTGGAAGGAAGATAGAAAAATTGGCAATAAATTACAAGGTATGCGAATGCAGAGATAAAGAAATTCACTTTAGTTGGGGAAATCACAAAGACATAACTTTTGACTTGAGACTTAAAGGAAGCAGAACAGTGTTTGATTAAGAAATGAGTATACAGCAATCCATATAGAGGTACCAGCTTGCATTAGATGTTGATGATGTAGACTGTGGTGGGGTAACAATATAAGGTTGAACTTCTCTCAGAGGACGGAGTTGCTGTGGGGCTCATCTTTCTTATTCAGATGATACTTTGTGTTCCAACTCATCCTTGATAATTACGCCTGCAATGACCATCCAAATAACATAAAATTGGAGCCAACACACCATGACATCGTACAGCATAAGTCACTGGCATCTGTAATTCACCAAGCATCTCCATCCTTAGAATGAATTGGGAAAGTTTCTTACCTTAGGGTGAGGGAAGAAAAATAGAGAGATGGGATTCATACTACTTTTTGATTTTCCTTTTTTGGTCCACAGTACCCAATTAAATAGTCTCTCCAAGTTTTGTTAGCACCTGGTGTTTATTGAACATTCCATATAATGGAGTCATGCAAGTGGACTGAGGATGATTTACATATGGTAGTCCTTAGTATAACAAGCTTGAGCAGAAGCCATTTAGAGTTATAAAATCAAATTTGCATATTGGCTGACTCTGGAAGTCAAAGTGGAAGATACGCTGTGTGGAGGAAACTGATGGCAGGTAGATCGGTCCCAAAACCATTGGAATAATTCAGCCAGCGATTATGATGATCCTTATTTAGGCAGGTGTTTTGAAGGAAAATCCATGGGGCTTGGGGATTGATTGGATATAGAGTGTGAGGCGTGGGAAGGGAGCTGAGGATGATTCAATGTGAAAGTTTTGGATGAATGGTTTTATTCAAAGAGTTATACGAGTTGAATAGATTTTTGTGGGAGTAGAGTTGCATTTCAGGCCTGCTGAGTGTGGGCTGTGTGATTCCAGGAAGTTGTGCCCAGAAAGCAATGAATTTAGAGATTAGTAAAAGGTTTGGGAGCCATTAGTTGTTGAAATCATGGAAAATTATGTGATTGCCTAGGTCTGCTATGCAAAACAAAAGGAAACAAAAATTTAAAAGTCAGGTGGAGGAGGATGCTTTAGCAAAGGAGAATGAAAAATGGTGGCCAGAGTGGTTGGTAGACAACGAAAATTTGTTTGCAGGGAAACTGTTGGGGTGGGAGAGTAAGGCCATGACACTATTTGGGAACATATTAAATTCTGCTATCTCTGTGACTTTGGTATCATGTACAAATGAAATATCTAGTAAATATTTGGCAATATAAATCTGGAGTTAGACATTGGTGAAATAGTGGAACCAGAAACCAGATCATAGCCAATAGGGAGGTGGTAAAATGGAAGCTGAGGATGTGACTAATTCCTTCAAGAGATGTTGCTACACAATGAGGTTGGGGACAATTTTTTTTAAAGATGGGAAATTCTTTGGCATTTATAATTGCTGACAAAAATGATAATAAATGAGGCAGAATTTGAAATCGTAGGAGAGAGTTACTAATAAATAGAATGTCCCTGGGGAAACAGAAATGAAGGAATTCTGAGAATAAGTAGAAGAATGACCCTTAGACAGGAGGGGAAATACTTCATGCTTGGTAGTAGGAGAAGTGAGCAATAAAGGTTGTGGCTATAAGCACAACTGTGAAGGCAGAAAGTCTTGGGGATTCTATTACGTCTGAAGTGACTGAAGAAAGAGAGTGAAATCTGATCGTGAAAACATGGAAGAGTTGCTAGACAGCTACCAAGGCCCATGTGACAGTGGTATGCATGATGTTAGAAAAAGAATAATCTGCACAGTTGTGATCAGCAACACTGGTGTAGTTATAGTGATGGCTCTGACAGTTGAATTAATGTGCATTTGAGCCTTGGGGCAAGAGGGAATTGAGGTGATGAAACATGGAATCTATCCATTATGGGTTCCTAGCTATAGGAACCCATAGGTCCATATTCTATTTTCCTCTATTGGATAGGAAAAACAGTGACTAAAAGGGGGATTGGGGATTGATAGATAGGAAGAAAAGGGATAGGACCCTGGTGGGGGAGGGTTCCATCATGGTATAGAGCAGGTGAAGCAGGAGTGTTTGAATGACTCTTGGAATAGGAAATGTGATCATAAATGTTGGAGTATAGTTTCATACATGAAAGAGTTCTGGGCAATGATGATGTCTGGAGTATGACCTTTTTGGTTAGTAACTGATATGGAGTGAAGGTGCGAGTCATTAGAAATAACAAGCCCCATATGGAATTAAAGGGCTAGAGGAGAAGTCCATTATTATGACTACATGTGGAGTGGGTAAAAGGGGGAAAATGATTCAGTGAATGAAAGGGCATGACCAGTGGGTAAGGAAAATAAGGGAGCACTGATACTGGCATAGCTGAGTAGTATGAGCCTCAGAGGAGCAGAAAAAGGGTGTGGAAGTAGAACTGGATAATGGGAAAGTTGTAGGCTCCATCTTTGGGGTTTGAGGTCTGTGGACCATGGGAGAATGGGCAACTTGCATGTAACAGTGTTTTAGAGCCAGTCGTGTCCTTAGGGGATAACCAGGCTTTAGTCATGCCAGGAAGCACAGGAACTATTAAAAGAGCCTTGAAAAACAGAAGAAAGTTTGCTTACTATGGAAGGTTTTTGAGGATGGACAAGAGCTGCAGGAGTTGGGCCAGGGAAAAACACAGAGTAAAATTAGGATGAGAGTAGAAAACCCAGTTAAATCCTGTGTGTGCACCAAAGATAATAACAGATCACAAAGAAGTGACAATGGTGCATTAAATTGGCCACAAGTTGATCATGAGAGGTGCAGCATGGTGGTAATTGTAGGAATAGAGAATTTGGGGTTCTAAAGTCAGCTTCAGCCAAAATGAATTGCATTTTGGGAAGAATACTTGTGCTTATGGCTGTTCTGTTTAGGACTCGACATGGTCTGAATCAACCATCAGGTTCTCGGGAGAATCTCAAGAAAAGCCTTCTTGCATAGGAGCTTCCAGGGGGTGGTTGAAGATGGGCCATTGTATGCTAAGGCTAGGGGTGGAGAAGGCCACAGACCTGGTGGTTGGAAGCCTGCTTTCTGTGTAGGTTCCACTTATAATTACGTAATTATGTTAATTGAAATGACAAGCATTAGCAAAATAATTTATCTACTTCAGAAATAAATGTAATGATGCTTAATACTGTTAATTAAATTTACTTGTTTCAGTATCTGAATAACAAAATAATTGATTTTAAACATTAGTTTCCATCATTCTAAAGCAGATATTTATGACTTTGGTGTAAATCATTGTTAGGAAGAGAGAATATTATTTGACCTTTTGCAGTTAATAAAAAATCAAAGATTTATTTATGAGTGTCTGCAGTGTCATATTAATTTGTGAGGAAGGAAATGTGTGTGGAAGTGAATATTAGGGGAAGATTATAAGGAGAGAAACAACAGTGATTACTTTTGCAAATGGCACAACATTTTGCAAATTCTAATGTAGTATATAACCTAGTTAACTTTCTTTCACACAGTGGGTCAATATGACAGTAGAAAGGGTTCCAAAATGGAGAACAATCTGAGAAAATGTACGTTGAGAGCTGTTTAAGAGGTTTTAGTCTATGAACTAATTCCTTGCACCATTATCTTTAAGAATCATGAATTTAACACTATAAAAGACATTAATTTTAATTCAAAAATATGAAATGTATAAGATATTTTGTGGTCTAGGGGGACTTGTTTTGTACCTGGGAGACTGGTTGTATAGAAAATGTGGTGATAAGGAAAAGTTTCCTATAGAATGGCAACCTCAAAGGGGCACAAAGCAAGTCTGATTGTGGAGCAGGTGAAGAGAAGGGCAGGCGATCAGTATCGATATCGAAATCAGAGTGTTTAAGAACAGCGTGCATGATGTGAGGTGCTCATGTGAGAAAGAACATTGGTGGGATTCAGACTGAAACAGACAAGTGGTAATTATAGTGACAGAGATCAAGGAGAGGTCTAGGATGGGGCAAGAAACTGTTACTAAGACAGACTGTAGATAAAATGCAGAGTTTGGTCAACAACGGAAGGAGGAACAAAAACGCTGAAATGCTGAAAATACCTCACTCCTAGGCTCTAGAGCATAGTGTTTCTCTAAGAGTAAAGCTAGATCAGCAAAACAGAAATCTCCTGTGCTCCCACCATGGGCATGACACAGAGTGCCAAGCAACAGTGATGCATTGCTGAGACAGAAACAAGAACATTGGCATGGAGAGAGACCCTCTCTGTGATGCAGGTGTTTAGGGACTGCTGGAAGTGGAGGGTGAAGCACTGACACTGAGAAAAAAATCTGTGCACCCTACTCCCACCAAGAACGAATCGATCAAAGAGAAAACATCAGGAAGCTAGATTTAAATCCAAACACATTAACAACACCTTAAATGTAGCTCACCTCTAGAGGAGCTTGAAGACTTTATCTACTTAAGATAACTTTACCAACAACAAAATCCATACTCAGTTCAACTCCTGACTAGGTTAACTCAACCCCAAATACTAATTGCCTTATATAAGATGATACTTGGCCATTCTTGGAAAAAAATACTATTTGTTTCAGTTTTACTTTTTTATATGCAGTGCCTGATATTAATTAAAAATTATAAAACACATAAAATACCAAAAGAGGCAACCCATTGTCAAGAGACGCAGCAACTGATGAACTAGACTCAGAGATGACACAGATGTCAAACAGAAACTGTGTTGATTAGCTGAGACTGCCATTACAAAATACTGCAGGCTGGGCACAGTGGCTCATGCCTGTAATCCCAGCACTTTGGGAGGCTGAGGTGGGTGGATCACAAGGTCAAGAGATCAAGACCATCCTGGCCAACATGATGAAACCTTGTCTCTACTAAAAATACAAAACTTAGCTGGGCATTGTGGTGTGT
Source organism: Theropithecus gelada (assembly GCF_003255815.1). Taxonomy (NCBI): domain Eukaryota; kingdom Metazoa; phylum Chordata; class Mammalia; order Primates; family Cercopithecidae; genus Theropithecus; species Theropithecus gelada. The sequence continues at coordinate 143,318,711 of NC_037668.1, forward strand.
GCCTGTAATCCCAGCTACTCAGCAGGCTGAGGCAGGAGAATTGCTTGAACCTGAGGCGGAGGTTGCAGTGAGCCGAGATCGTGCCACTGCCCTCCAACCTGGCGACAGAGTGAGACTTCATCTAAAAAACAAACAAACAAACATGCAGACTGGATGGTGTAAACAAAGAAACTTATTTCTCACAGTTCTGGAGACTGGGAAGTCCAAGATCAAGGTACCAGCAGATTCCGTTCCTGGCAAGAGCTGTCTTCCTGGATTGCAATCACCTGCCTTCTTGTTGTGTCTCATATGGTGAAAAGAGAGAGCATTCTCATAGCTCTTCCTCTTCCTATAAGAGCGTCAGCCCTATCAGATTAGAACCCCATTCTTAAGATTCATTTAACTTTAATCATCTCACAGACCCTATTTTCAAATACAGTGGGGGTTAGGGCTTCAACATATGAAATTTGGAGGGGACACAAACATTTAGTCTATAAAAGAGACCTTAAAATAACTACAATTAAAATGGTTTTACAACATCTAGATTGACAACATTTTAAACAGATGGAGATTTCAGCAGACAGAAGGAAACAAATTATCAAATGGACATGCTAGAAATACAAAGATGATATCAAAGATGATAAATTTCTTTGACTGGCTCATCAATGGAGTTCACACAGCAGAGGGAAGAATCAGTGAACTTGAAGTTAGGTCAATAGACATTATTCAAACTTATAAACAAAGAGAATAGAGTGGAGGAAATTAAAAAATCTCCAGAGCATTCAAGAGCCATGTAACAATATCAAATGATCAAGACATGTACTTAGAATCCCAGAAGAAAAAAGAAGAAATATGGGTAAAGAAATAATGAGTGAAGATTTCTCCCAAGTAGTGAGATTCATCAAACCCCAAATCTAAGAAGCCCAGAGAATCCTGGGCAGAATAAATTAAAGCAATAAACAAACAAAAAACCTACTCATATTGTAATCACATTGCTAAAAACCAAGATAAATAAACTATATTGAAGGCAGCCAAAGAAAGACATATTTTGTTGAGAGGAATCATGAAGAATTAAAGCAGACTTCTTGTTAGGAAATTTCCAAGCTAAAAAGAAAATGGAGGGACATTTTTAAAGTACTAAAACCAACCAACCAACCAACCAAGGCGAAACTATAAATCCAGAATTCTATTCTCAGTGAAAATTTTTTCAAAAATGAAGATGAAATAAATATCATTAAAATAAATGAGAGCTGAGAAAATTAATTGTTAGAAGTCTTATGCTAAAAGAACTATTGTTAAAGGAAACTCTTCAGAAAGATGTTATGTAATACCAGAGAAAAGTTTGGGTATATGCAAAGAAATGTGAAATCATAAAAATGAAGGTAAACGTAAAAGACATTTCATTTCTTATTTTCACTATTTATAAATATAACTAACCTTCTAAAGCAAAAGTAGTGACACTGTATTGTGGGAATTATAATATATGTGAAAATAAAATGTGCCATAGCAATAACATAAAAATTGAGAGGTAAGAGTTAGGAATATATTGTAAGTTTTCTTTCCTTTCTTTTTCCTTTCTCCTTTCTCTTTTCTCTTCCCTTCCCTTCCTTCCCTTCTCTTCCCTTCTTTCTTTCTTTCTTTCTTTCTTTCTTTCTTTTTTTTTTTTTTGACAGGGTCTCACTCTGTTGTCTAGCTGCAGTGCAATGGCATGATCTTGGCTCACTGCAACCTCTGCCTCCCAGGTTCAAGCAATTTTCCCGCTTCAGCCCCCTAGTAACTGGGACTACAGGTATGTGCCACCACATCCAGCTAATGTTTGTGTTTTTTGGTAGAGATGGGGTTTCATCATGTTGGCCAGGCTGATCTCAAACTCCTGACCTGAGGTGATCTGCTTGCCTCGACCTTCAGAAGTGCTGGGATTACAGGACAGAAGATGAGTATGATACCCAGTTCAGGAATTTGATAGCTATCTGATCTTGGACAAGTTTATTAATATCCTCTCTCTATGGGAAAAAGGGATTCCTTCTAAGATTCAGTATGAGAATTAAATGAGACAATGAGGGCTAAGTGCTTAGCACAGTGTCTGTCCTAACAAATGCTTGCTATTTGTACTCTTCTTTTTTTTTTTACAAAAAAAATCACCACATGTGTGTCTTCAGGGAACTCAGAGTTTTGTGTTTATATTCATTTTATTCTTTAAGCACCTACTGTCTGCCAGATACTGGATGGTTGAAGTGGAGCATAAAGATGGAAGGTTCCTATCCTAAGATAGAAAGCCAATACACATGGACCAACAGTGAGTAATATATCAATGGACAATTTAGCCAAACTATTCTGAATCTAAATTCATAGATATGAGTTAAAAGTGAGGTAGAAATTTAGCGTGCATGCATGTGCATGTGTGCACACGCATGGACATACACATTTAAGGATGCTTTCTGCTTCTCTTCACCCTATCTCCTCATTCCTGCCCTGAACTTTTTTCATAGTAAGTTTCCTATATATCTTTACTGATTGAATCTCATGATGAAAATGCTCTTTATGAAAAGTTATTTTGATGATCAAATGCAGGATGGTTTGGAGATATGGTATCAGAAGTCTAGCGACATCCCTCTACTGCCAGTATCCTCCCATGTAAACGAAAGACAGTAACAGGAATGGGGAAATGTGCATTATTAGTAGAAAAACAATTGTCCTCCTGACCCAGCATCAGGCAGCTATTGTTATAATTGGTTTTACAGCTTGGGGAATGGCTTTGTATTGATCCTTCTGCACACCCTCCCATCCAGTATCCTTGTGAATAGTAATTGGCAGTATGTGAAATGACTTCTCCCCAGGCAGAGGAGAAAAGTCGATTACCCTTCAACAAAGCTAAATTAGCTGATTCACTTGCTATTTAAACCAAATCTATGTCCTCATCCTCTTACTTAAAGAGCAACCAAAAGGTGCTCAGTTCAAAAACACAGTGAACACTACTGAGTGCAGAACACAGGGTGGGTGTGTTTTCCTTGATGGGAGAGACAGCCTTCTGCTGCAGAAATTGAAAATGCCAGAGACTCATTTTCCCCAGCTTCTCTCGCTATTGATGCATAAGCATGGAACCTAATCCTGGCCAAAGGGTCCTGAGGGAACATCTGCTGGAGAACTTCTGAGGTCAAGAAGTGTGGGAGAAGATCTTCTCCCTGCCTTTTGGCTCAGTGATATGAGGATGTGGTGCATGAAGCACCAGTCATGGCAGCCGTCTTGCATGCATGAAGCAATAAGACCGAGGATGATGCAGCTCTCTATGCTGAAAATGGCAAAGAGAGAAATGGAAACACCTGGATCCTTGTTGACATCATGTGTCACTGACCCTAGGAACCTCATCTCTGTGGAGATCATGTATTAGTCCGTTTTCACCCTGCTGATAAAGACATACCTGAGACTGGGTAATTTACAAGGAAAAAGAGGATTAATGGACTCACAGTTTCACATGGCTTGGGAGGCCTCACAATCATGGTGGAAGGTGAAAGGCACATCTCACATGATGGCAGAAAAGATAAAAGAGAGAGCTTGTGCAAGGAAACTCCCCTTTCTAAAACCATCAGATCTCGTGAGACTTATTCACCATCATGAGAACGGCTTGGGAAAGACCCACCCCCATGATTCAATTACCTCCCACCAGGTCCCTCCCACAACACGTGGGAAATGTGGGGGCTACAATTCAAGGAAAAATTTGGATGAGGACACAGCTAGACCATATCAGATCGTAACAATGTCCTTAATGTGCCAACGTTTATTACTTGTCTGTTTACTTGCAGCTGAAAACACTCTGAAACAGAATGAAATGTACAAGAGATAGTTCACAGAACTCTTTGAGGTAGTTGTAGTTTAGGTGAAGTGTAGTGTAGGTGAAAGGCAAAGCACATGTGACCAGAGTTAAGAAAATAAAAGTTAGAAATAGTGGAGCATGCGTGGAAAAATAGGAGCCTTGTAGGATCATATGCTGGGGAGTAATAGCTTTAATGTCAGTGATCAGAAACAGACATCGTTAGCCAGAGATTATGTGACAGAGGATGTGATTTTATTTCTCCCCTATTCCAGATATCCAAACTTGATGATTGGTGTTTAAAAGACAGTCATTTCTATTTTGGATGTTTTCCATTAAAACATCCTGTTACCAAGGGTGGGAAGTGGGGAGCAGAGGGTGCTGGCAGAAGACAAGATTTGCTGTTAACAAGTAAAATATTTTCCGATGTTTCTTGAGTCCAGAAAATATTCCATTGTGTCCCAGAATCATTGCATCCCAAGGATCCATTGCTTTTAGACCTTGTTAAAGTGATGACTTCCTGAAGCAACACTCATAGCCATGGGGCCCCAATTTCATCCTACCATAGCTTTAATGGCTTTCCCTCACTAGCATATCTGTAAAATGAATGCATGTGGAAATCACTGAGCCCAGGATGACTGAGCTCTTGAATCAACAAAGGACTACGTTTTTCTTACCTAGTCATACACTCCTGCCTTCTAGAGTTGTGGTTTTCCTTAATGGGTCATGAAACCAATTTATTGAAGTGAGACTAGCATTGAGAAAAAACAAATTGAATACAGTAGTATCGATTAAGTCAAATAGAGAATAATATCAGAGAATACTAAGTATTAAAAATATATACATAGTGTCCCCAGAGACTTAGTTCAGTTTTAAATTGTTCTCAAAAATACATTTCTCATTTGTAATTTTTAGTTTTAGTCCCTCTGATTGTATATGGAAAACACTGACTGAAAAAAGTAATCTTTCAAAGTTCATAAAACCAAGTAAGTATATATTACATTTAAATAAATTTCCAAATGATGCTGTTTTAATTTTATAGCATTTATCCTTCTGAAGCTATTAGGGCTTAAAACTGCACTAGGACATTGGGGACACTGCATTGCTTTGTGAGATTTATTTCGGTTTGGGAATGTGTGAGTGTATGTTGAGAAAAACATATTTGGAAACCACTGTTTTAGTATATTGGACATTTCTATTAGCTCCAGCATGTGGATCTGATATGATTTATCTAGTGTCTTATTTATGTCATCTGTGAGTATGGGCATTAATTAGCATTTGAGCCAGAATCCCTAAGGAAGTTAGATACTGGGTCCAAAGAAAATGAGGCAGAGAATCTAAATATAATTCAAAAGTCTCTGCTTCTTATTTTTGATCTTTTTCTCTTCTCTTCAGAGAAACCTATGTTTCTGGGAGAATATCAAACTGAGGGGGTCTGCTGAAGGTGGAATATTGGTGTTGCCTTCTGGAAAGTGCTAAAACACAGACAACTTCCAGTTAGGAAGAGAGGCACAGTAACAAAGATGCCCCACAAATATACTCTGCTTTTAACATTCACTTCCCCAGGAGTCTGTGTCTACTTCCATTCTTACATCATGACACACATGTGCATGTACATGCACACACATGCACACATGTGTGCACACAAATATTTATTTGCTCCGCATATTGGGTTTTGATTTTTCCCAGAGTCACATTTACAAATGTGCCAGGAAAAGACCTCAGAGAATCTGCCCTCATATAATGAAGTAAGCTGTTTCCTAATGCAACATCCTTCTCCACTTGGATGGGAGACAAAATCAGACTCCTTTAATGAATTCTGTTCTTTCTGGTGAAAGGCTTACTATTAACATCATTTTATCTCTCTATCGATCATCTATTTTTCTATGTATCTATGTATCTATCTATCATCTATCTATCTGTCTTTCAAAAGATGATTGATGAACAATGGCTTAGAACCAGGTGCACTGCTAAACTCTGGGGTTGCAAAGAAGCATACAAAATTATTCTCAATCTCTAGGATAAACTCAAGGAGTTTACTCATGGCTGATACGGACAATCATTCTACAGTGGCAATACAGTGTTTCCTTGTTAAGACAGAGATGTATTTAGTTAGTATGGGAACACAGGATGGTCAGCCAGTTCAAAGAGAAAAACAGAGCATGAAAAAGCTTCCAAGGTTTTAATTAATGAGTACAAGATACCTAGGGAGTGGAGAGTGATGGAATAATAGTGGAGGGGGCAAAGATAAATGTGGAGAAGATTCTCCAAGCTGTAAATTATAACATGTGCAAAGGTACAGAAGCATTAGAGAGCATGGCATGGGAACTGCAAGTAATTCTGACACATGGCCCTTATGGAGCAGAGTGGTGGAAGGTGAGATTGGGGAACTGAATGGTGTGGGTTGTGAAATTCTTACAGTTGGAGTGGGATGAATGAAAATCTTCCCTCCCTTCCTTCTGCTGAAGGCAAAGCCAAAAGTGGAATTTCTAGTTATCAATTTTGGGAGAATTTAACCCTCGTGCTATTTATAGCCAGTAAGTTGACTTTTGTAACTTAGGTCAGGCTCCGGAGAGTTGCAGGCTCTCAGAATAATAAATCAAGGTTTATTGTTTCATAGGACAAAATGGGTAAGGGTTGGGAAGCTTAAAATTAACTCAAATATTTGCACCCAAAGTCTAAGAAATGACAGATAAAACGAGGCAGGCAGGCTCAGAGTCTTACTAATAGGAAGGATATCCTTTCTTCATATGAGATGGGGTAGCTTATGTTACCCTTAGCAAGGTGAGCTTGCTTCCTAGGTAAATTGTGAGGAACTCCATGATAGCTTTCACTGGTGGAGATGCCAGAGACTGAGGACTCACCATTGTCCATATAATGTGACCAGAGACCATCTTGTGTTCCCTGGAACTGCAGTGTCTGCATAGAAGTGAACCTCTGTTTACAACTGCAAGAGGTCTCATTCCTTGACTTGGCAAATACACAAACATAAAGAGAGTTTAAGGATTGAAATGTCTGTACCTCCGGAAGAATCAGTCTTCCGGAGGATGGGATGTTACACCAGGTTTCATAACATCAAAAAGTAGTCACCGGCTGGGCATGGTGGCTCGCGCCTGTAATCCCAGCACTTTGGGAGGCCGAGGTGGGCAGATCATGAGGCCAAGTGATCGATACCATCCTGGCCAACATGGTGAAACCCCGTCTCCACTAAAAATACAAAAATTAGCTGGGTGTGGTGGCATGCACCTCTAGTCCCAGCTACTTGGGAGGCTGAGGCAGGAGAATTGCTTGAACCTGGGAGGCAGAGGTTGCAGTGAGCTGAGATTGTGCTACTGCACTCCAGCCTGGTGATACAGCAAGACTCTGTCTCAAAAAAAAAAAAAAAAAAAGAGTTACCAGGGAAAGGGGGTGGGATTGTGGGAGAGAGAGATGTTGGCAGAGAGAAAGAGTTTTTGAGGGATTGAGTCTATAAGGCCTTGTTGGCCTTATACTTTTGTGTTACACAAGTGGGTAGTCTAATAAAATGACATTATAATCTGTTTTTCATATTCTATATTACTCTCAGGAGAACTCCATGGCCCGTTAATAAAAATGATTTTTTTTTTGTCTGTCATGTTTCTGCATGTATGCAGTCTGTGAAAGGCCAACACAATATTAATAGGAAGTGCTCAGGAAAGAGATAACTAAGAGCTAATTAGGTTTTGTGTGGGAGTTCTGATGGAAACCAGGCTAAAAGGATCATTGGCCCCTCACTGCACTCCCTGATTTTGAGTTAGATGTGAATGGCCATGATTATTGGTCACTGTATGAACCAACAGTGAAAGAGAGTAAGATTGGCTTGAAATTTGAAACTACATATAGAACTAAGAAGTTCAGGTTTTTTCCTAAAGATAATGTTATACTTTTGAAGGATTATATGTAGGATGTGAAATGAACATATTTACATTTTAGAAAAGTAAAATGAATTGGCTAAAGTTCAGAAGATGACTCAAATGAAAGAAAGACCAAAGACTAGGAAACCTTTTATAAGCTCTTGTGGTAACCTAGTGTGTTAGTTCATTCTCACACTGCTCTAAAGAACTGCCAGAGACTGGGTAATCTATAAAGGAAAGAGGTTTGATTGACTCACAGTTCTGCAGGGCTGGGGATGCCTCAAGAAACTTACAATCATGGCAGAAGGGGAAGCAAACATGTCCTTCTTCGCAAGGTGGCAGGAAGGAGAAATGCTGAGCAAAGGAGAAATGCTGAGAAAGGGAGAAATGCTGAGCAAAGGAGAAAAGTCTCTTATAAAACCATCAGATCTCACTAGAACTCACTCACTATCACGAGAAGAGCATGGGGTGACCACCCCATTGATTCCGTTACCTCCCACCAGGTCCCTCCCATGACACATAGGGATTATGGAAACTGCAATTTAAGGTAAGATCTGGGTGGGGACACAGCCAAACCATATCACCTAGACCTGAAGTAATGATGTTCTGCATCAAGGAAGACAGTAATGTGGAGAATGGAAAAATATTAAGGAACTTTAGTAACTGATTGGATGTGATAAGTTGCAGGAGGGAGTGCTTAGAAAGAGCTTCTTTTTTTTTCTGGCCTTGTGAGCTGGCTAGGCAGTGGAATATATATGTAATAGGAATAAACTTATGGGGGTTCATGGGACATTCTGTTTTTTTTTCCTGTGGACATATGTTTTTATTTTTAGGAGTGGTATTACTGCTAACATTATAAGGCACTGCCACACCGTTTTCCAAAGTGGTTGTATCATTTTGCATTTCCGCCAGCAATGAATAAGAGTCCTGGTTGCTCCATAGCCTTGTCAACCTGTGGCATTATTAGTCTTTTGAATTTTAATAATTCACTTAGGTATATAGAGGTATTTCATTGTAGTTTTAAATTTTCATTTACCTCATTCCATCAGATACATTTTAGAAATTCACTCTATAAATGATAGTTTCTGTGCTATTTAATTTTTAATCCATTATATATGTGTAGATATATATAGCTATATGTTCATATCCTAAATTCATAGAGTTTCCATAAGAACATCTTCACATTTTTCATTAAAGGTGCATTTTTTAAAAAGCCTTAGTTTTTTTAGAATAGTTTCAGGTTCATAGCAAAATTGAGAAGGTACAGAGATTACTCAGCTATCCCCTTACCCTGCACATGGGTCTCCTCCCCCAGTAATAACACCGTCATCAGAGTGCTACATTTTTTTGTTACAACTGATAAACTCACATTGACTCATCATTATTTCCCAAAGTTCATGGCTTACATGAAGGCTCACTCTTGGCCTTATACATTCTATGGGTTTGGACAAATGTATAATAAGATGTATCCAGTATTATAGTATCACAGACTGCTTTCACTGACTTCTGCATTTTGCCTATTCATCTTTTCCCTCTTCCTGCTGCTAACCCATGGCAACCATTGATCTTTTTACTGTTTCCATAGTCTTGCCTTTTCCAGAATGTCATATAGTCATACAGTATGTACTCTTTCCAGATGAACTTCTTTCACTTCATCATATGCACTTAAGTTTCCCCTATATCTTTTATGGCTTGATAGCTCATTTCCTTTTAGCACAGAATTGTATTCTATTGCCTGATGTATGAGTGTTTGTTTATCCATTTGCCTTCTGATGGACATCTTGGTTGCTTTCAGGTTCTAGTAATTATGAATAAAGCTGCTATAAACATCTCTATGCAAGTTTTTGTGGGGCTGTATGTTTAAAACTCCTCTGGGTAAATACCAAAGAGTCCAATTGCTGAAATGTGTGGTAAGAGTTTGTCTGTTTTTTTAAGAAACTGCCAGACTGTTTAGCAAAGTGGTGGTACCATTTTGCATTCCTACCAGCAGTGAATGAGTGTTCCTATTGCCCCACATTCTTACCAGCATTTGCTGGTGTCAATGTTCTGGGTTTTGGCTATTCCAGTAGGTTCATAGTGGTATCTCATTGTTTTCATTTGCATTTCCCTGATAACATATGATGTGGAACATCTTTTCAGATGCTCAGCTGCCATCTGTATATATTCTTTGGTGAGGTGTCTGTTAAGGTTTTTGGCTCATTTAAAAACATAATTGCAACTTTTATTTTAGAATCAGAGGGTACCTGTGTAGGTTTGTTACCTGGGTATATTGAGTGATGCCAAGGTTTGGGGTATAACTGATCCTGTAAGCCAGGTACTTACTGAGCATAGTACCCAACAGTTAGTTTTTCAGCCCTTTCCCCTTTTTTCCTGTTCCCTTCTAGTAGTCCCCAGTGTCTATTGTTGTCATCTTTATGTCCATGACTGTCGAATGTTTAGCTCCCACTTATAAGTGGGAACATATGGTATTTGGTTTTCTGTTTCTCCATTAATTTGCTTAAGATAATGGCCCCCACGTGTATCCATATTTCTGCAAATATTCTTTTTATGGTTGCTTAGTATTCCATGGTATGTATGTGCTACATTTTCTTTATCTAATCCGCCATTGATGGGCACCTAGGTTAATTCCATGTCTTTGCTATTGTGAATAGTGCTGCAGTGAACATGCAAGTCAACATGTCTTTTTTTGGTAGAACAATGTGGGTTTTGGGGGGTATGTATGAAGTAATGGGAATGCTGGGTGGAATGGTAGTTCTATTTTAAGTTCTTTGAGAAAGCTCCAAACTGCTCTCCACAGTGGCTGAACTAATTTACATTTCCACCAACAGTGTATAAGTGTTCTCCTTTCTCTGCAGCCTTGCCAACATCTGTTGTTTTTTGACTTTTTAAATCATAGCCAATCTGACTGGTGTGAGATGGTATCTCATTGTGGTTTTGATTTGCATTTCTCTGATAATTTGTGGTGTTGAGCATTTTTTCACTTTTTTTTGGCTTCTTGAATGTCTTCTTTTGAGAAGTGTATGCTCATGTCTTTTGCCCATTTGAAAATGGGGCCGTTTGTTATTCCTCATTCAATTGTTTAATTTCCTTATAGATTGTGAATATTAGACATTTGTCAGGTGCATAGTTTGCCAATATATTCTCCCATTTTGTAGACTGTTGATAGTTTCTTTTGTTGTGTAGAAGCTCTTTAGTTCAATTAGGTTCTACTTGTCAATTTTTGTTTTCGTTGTAATTGCTTTTGAGGACTTAGTCATAAATTCTTCCCCAGGGTTGATGTCCAGAATGGGATTCCCCAGATTTTTCTCCAGGATTGGTATAGTATGAGGTCTTACATTTAAATATTTAATCTTTCTTGAGGTAATTTTTATACATGAGGAGAGGTAGGGGTCCAGTTTCATTCTTCTGCATATGGCTCACCAGCTATCCCAGCACTATTTGTTGAACAGGGAGTCCTTCCTCTAGTCCTTATTTTTGTCGACTTTGTTGAAGGTCAAATGGATGTAGGTGTATGGCTTTATTTGTGGGTTCTTATTTTGCTCCTTTGGTCTATGGGTCTATTTTTGTGCCAGCACCATGTTGTTTTGCTTACTGTTGTCTTTTAGTATGTTTTGAAGTCAGTGATATGATGCCTCCAGCTTTGTTCTTTTGCTAGAATTGCCTTGACTGTTTTGGTTCTTTTTTGCTCTATATAAATTTCAGAATAGTTTTTTTTCTAATTCTGTGAAAAATGACATTCATAGTTTGTTGGAAGATATTGAATCTGTGGATCACTTTGGGCAGTATGGCCATTTTAACAATATTGATTCTTCCAATCCATAAGCATAGAATGTTTTTGCATTTGTTTGGGTCATCTATGCTTTCTTTCAGCAGTGTTTTTTAGTTCTCCTTATAGAGAGCTCTTTCACCTCCTTGGTTAGGTGTATTCCTAGTTATTTTATGTTTTAAATGGCATTTTTTTTTTTTTTGATATGGAGTTTCTCTCTTATTGCCCAGGCTGGAGTGCAATGGTGCAATCTTGGCTCACTGCAATCTCTGCCTCCTGGATTCAAGCAATTTTCCTGCCTCAGCCTCCCAAGTAGCTAGAACTGTGCCACCATGCCTGGCTAATTTTTCTATTTTTAGTAGAGATGGGGTTTCACCATGTTGCCAGGCTAGTCTCGAACTCCTGATCTTAGGTGACCCGCCCGCCTTGGCCTCCCAAAGTGCTGGGATTACAGGCGTGAGCCACCACACCCGGCCTTAAATGGCTATTGTAAATGAAAATACGTTCTTGATTTGGCTCACAACTTGAACATTATTGGTGTACTAATAATGCTACTAATTTTTGCACACTGGTTTTGTATCTGAAACTTTACTGAAGTTGTTTGTAAGTTCCAGGAGCCTTTTGGCAGAGTCTTTAGGGTTTTCTAAATATAGAATCGTATCATCAGTGAAGAGAGAAAGTCTGACTTCGTTTCCTATTTGGATTCCTTTTGTTTCTTTCTCTTGCTTGATTGCTATGGCTAACACTTCCAAGTACCATGTTGAACTGGAGTTGTGAGAGTGGGCATTCATGTCTTATTCCAGTTCTTGATGGAAATGCTTCCAGTTTCTGCCCATTCAGTATAATACTGGCTGTGGGTTTGTTATAGATGGCTCTTATTATTTTGAGGTTTCTTTCTCTTTCTTTCTTTCTTTCTTTCTTTCTTTCTTTCTTCCTTCCTTCCTTCCTTCCTTCCTTCCTTCCTTCCTTCCTTCCTTCCTTCCTTCCTTCCTTCCTTGATTCCTTCCTTCCTTCCTTGATTCCTTCCTTCCTTCCTTCCTTCCTTGATTCCTTCCTTCCTTCCTTCCTTCCTTCCTTCCTTCCTTCCTTCCTTCCTTCCTTCCTTCCTTCTTTACTTTAAGTTCTGGGATACAAGTGCAGAATGTGTAGGTTTGTTACATAGGTATATGTGTGCCATGGTAGTTTGCTGCACCTATCAACCCATCATCTAGGTTTTAAGCCCCACATGCATTAGCCATTTGTCCTAATGCTCTCCTTCCCCTTTCCCCCCAGCCCCTGACTGGCCCCAATTTGTGTTGTTTCCCTCCTTGTGTCCATGTGTTCTGATTGTTCAACTCCCACTTATGAGTGAGATATGTGGTGTTTGGTTTTCTGTTCCTGTGTTAGTTTGCTGAGGGTGATGGCTTCCAGCTTCATCTATGTCCTTGCAAAGTACATGATCTCATTCCTTTTTATGGCTGCATAATATTCCATGGTGTATATGTACCACTTTTCATTATCCAGTCTATCATTAATGGACATTTCGGTTGGTTCCATGTCTTTGCTATTGTAAATAGTGCTATAATAAGCATATGTATGCATGTGTCTTTGTAATGGAATGATTTATATTCCTTTAGGTATATGCCCAGTAATGGGATTGCTGGGTCAAATGGTATTTCTGGTTCTAGATCCCTGAAGAATTGCCACACTGTCTCCCACAATGGTTGAAATAATTTACATTCCTACTAACAGTGTAAAAACATTCCTATTTCTCCACAGCCTCGCCAGTATCTATTATTTCTTGACTTTTTAATAATCATCATTCTGACTGGCATGGGATGGTATCTCATTGTGGTTTTGATTTGCATTTTTCTAAAATGATCAATGATATTGAGCTTTTTTTCATATGTTTTTTGGCTGCATAAATCTCTTCTTTTGAGAAGTGCCTGTTCATATCATCTGCTTTTATGAGGTTGTTTGTTTTTTTCTTGTAAATTTGTTTAAGTTCCTTGTAGATTCTGGATTTTAGACCTTTGTCAGATGGTAGATTGCAAAACTTTTCTCACATTCTGTAGGTTGCCCATTCACTCTGATGATAGTTTCTTTTGCTGTAATTTATAGATTCAATGCTTTTCCCACTCAAGTACCATTGACATTCTTCACAGAATTAGAAAAAACAACTTTAAATTTCATATGGAACCAAAAAAGAGCCCATATAGGCAAGACAATTCTAAGCAAAAAGAACAAAACTGCTACCTGGAGGCGTCCTGCTACCTGACTTCAAACTATACTACAAAGCTATAGTATCGAAAACAGCATGGTACTGGTACCAAAACAGACATACAGACCGACTGATCAGAATATAAACTTCAGAAATAACACCAGACATTTACAACCATCTGATTTTCAACAAACCTGACACAAACAAGTAATGGGGAAAGGATTCCCTACTTAATAAATGGTGCTGGGCAAACTGGCTAGCCATATGCAGAAAACTGAAACTGGACCCCTTCCTTACACCTTATACAAAAATTAACTCAAGATGCATTAAAGACTTAAATGTAAAACCCAAAACCATAAAAACTCTGGAAGAAAACCTAGGCAATACCATTCTGGACATAGGCATGGGCAAAGAATTCATGATGAAAATGCCAAAAACAATTGCAACAAAAGCTGAAATCAACAAATGGGATCTAATTAAACTAAAGAACTTCTGCACAGCAAAAGAGGTATGTTTCTTTGATGCCTACTTTCTTGAGATTTTTTTTTTTTTTATCATGAAAGGATGTTGGATTTTATTGAAAACTTTTCCCACATCTATTGAGATGATCACAGGGTTTTTGTTTTTAATTATTTTTATGTGGTGAATCACATTTATTGATTTGTATATGTTAAACCAACCTTGCATCCCAGGAATAAAGCCTACTTGATCATGGTGAATTAACATTTTGATGTGCTATTGGATTCTGTTTACTAGTATTTTATTGAGGATTTTTGCATCTATCAGGGATATTGGACAGTAGTTTTCTTTTTTTGTTGTGTCTTTGCCAGGATGATGCTGGCTTCATAGAATGATTTAGGGAGGAGTAACTACTCCTTGATTTTTTGCAAGAGTTTCAATAGAATTGTTATCAGCTCTTCTTTGTAGATGTGAATTCATCTGATCTGGGTTTTTTTTGTTTGTACTGATTCAATTTCAGAACTCTATATTGGTCTGTTCAGTGTTTCGATTTCTTCCTGATTCAATCTTGGTATACTGTATATTTTTAGGAATCTATCAATTTCCTCTAGATTTTCTAGTTTACGTGCATAGAGGTGTTCATGATAGTCTCTGAGGATCTTTTCAATTTCTGTGGGATTGGTTGTAATGTCTCCTTTGTTGTTTCTAATTGTGCTTATTTGGATCTTCTCTCCTTTTTCCTTGTAAGTCTAGCTAGCAGTTTATTGATCTTGTCAATCTTTAAAAAAACCGACATTTTTGGTTTTGTTGATTCTTTCTATGGACTTTTGGATCTCAAATACATTCAGTTGCACTCTGATTTTAGTTATTTCTTCTCTTCTGGTAGCTTTGTGGTCAGTTTGTTTTTGTTTTTCTAGTTCCTCTAGGTGTAATGTTAGGTTATTCACGTGAGAACTTTCTAACTTTTTGGGGGTATGTTTTTAGGTTTATAAACTTTTCTACTAACATTACATTTGCTGCCTCCTAGAGATTTTGCTATGTTTTGTGATATGGTTTGAATCTGTGTCCCCACCCAAATCTCATGTCAAATTTTAATCCCCAGTGTTGGAGGTGAGGCCTGGTGGTAGGTGATTGGACCATTGGATGGTTCCTCATAAATGGTTTAGCACCATCCCCACAGTGCTGTTCTGTGATAGACTTCTCATGTGATCTGGTTGTTTAAAAGTATGCAGCATCTCTTCATTCTCTCCTGCTTCTGCTCCTGCCATGTAAGATATGCCTGCTTTCCCTTCACCTTATGCCAGGATTGTAATTTTTCTGAGGCCTCCCCAGAAGCAGAAGCCACTATCCTTCCTGTACAGCCTACAGAAGTCTGAGCCAACTAAATCTCTTTTCTTTATAAATTACCTAATCTCAGTTATTTCATTATAGCAGTGCAAGAACAGCCTAATACAGAAAATTGGTACTTAGGTATGGGGCATTGCTGTAAAGATACCTGAATATATAGAAGTGACTTTGGAACTGGATAATGGGCAAAGGTTGGAAGAGTGTAGAAGGCTCAGCAGAAGACAGAAAGATGAAGGAAGGTTTGGAACTTTCTAGAGACTTGCTGAATGGTTGTGACCAAAATGCTGATAGTGCTATGGACATAGAAGGCCAGGCTGAGAAGGTCTCAGATGGAGATGGGGAACTTATTGGGAACTGATGTAAAGAAGAGGGAAAAATGGTTTCATGGGCCAAGCTCAGGGCCCCGTTGCCCTGTATAGCCTTGGGACTCTGCCCCCTGCATCCTGGCTACTCTGGCTTCAGGGGCCCTTGACTCAAGGAGGTCCAGGTACAGATCAGGCCACTGCTTCAGATGGTGCAAGCCGTAAGTCCTGGTGGCTTCTATGTGGTGTTAAGCCTGTGGGTGCACAAAATGCAAGAGCTGAGGCTGGGAGCCTCCATCTAAATTTCAGACGATATATGGAAAAGCCAGGATATCCAGGCAGAAGCCTGCTACAGGAACAGAACCCTCATGGAGAACGTCTACCACGGCAGTGCAGAGAGGAAATGTGGGGTTGGATTCCCCTCAGAGTCCCCACTTGGGCACTGCCTAGTGGAGCTATGAGAAGGCCACCACCTTCCAGACCTCAGAATAATATATCTACCAACAGCTTGTACTCTGTGCCTGGAAAAACTGCAGGCACTCAACAGCAGTCAATGAGAGCAGCTGGAAGGGTGGCTGAATGCTGCAAAGCCGCAGAGACAGAGCTTCTCAAGGTCTTGGGAGCTCACCCCTCACACCAGTTTGCCCTGGATGTGAGACATGGAATTAAAGAAGATTATTTTGGAGCTTTAAGATTTAGTGACTGTTCTGCTGGGTTTTGGACTTGCATGGGGCCTGAAGTCACTTTCTTTTGACTGATTTCTCCCTTTGGGAATGGGAGCATTTACCAAATGCTTATACTCCTGTTGTATCATGGAAGTAACTAACTTTTTTTTTTTTTTTTTTTTAATTTCACAGGCTCGTAGGCAGAAGGGACTGGTCTTTTCTCAGATGAGACTTTGGACTTTTGAGTTAATGCTGAAATGAGTTAAGACTTTGGGGGACTGTTGGGAAGGCATGATTATATTTTGAAATGTGAGAAGAAAAGAGATTTGGGAGGGAACAGGGGTGGAATGATACGGTTTGGATCTGCATCCCTGCTCAAATCTCGTGTTGAATTATGATCTCCAATGTTGGAGGTGGAGGCTGGTGGTAGATGATTGAACCATAGGGGTGGTTTCTCATGAATGGTTTAGCACCACCCCCTAGTGCTATGCCTCTGATAGAGTTTTCACAAGATCTGGTTGTTTAAAAGTGAGTAGCACCTACCCGCTCTCTCTCTCGCTCCTGCTTCTGCCATGCAAGATGTACCTACTTCCCCTTCACTTTCTACCACTGTAAGTTTGTAAGTTTACTGAGGCTTTCCCAGAAGCAGAAACCACTATGCTTCCTGTATAGCCTGCAGAACCATGAGCCAATTAAACCTCTTTTCTTTGTAAATTACCCAGTCTCAAGTATTTCTTTACAGCAGTACAAGGACAGCCTATGCATTATGTCTCTGTTTTCATTTATTTAAATGATTTTTTAAAATTTTTGTCTTGATTTTGTTGTTTACTCAAAAGTCATTTAGGATCAAATTATTTAATTTTCATGTTAGTGTGTGATTTTTACTGATCTTCTTGTCTTCTTCGTATTGATTTCTATTTTTATTTCATTGTTGTCCAAGAGTATGGTATGATTTTGATTTTTTAAATTTTTTGAGTCACACTTTATTGTTGAACATATGGTCAATCCATATGCAGATAAGAAAAATGGATATTTTGTGCTGATGGGTGGAGCATGTGGTAGATGTCTATTAGGTCCAATTAGTCAAGTGTCAAATTTAAGTCCAGAATTTTGTTGATAGTTTTCTGCCTTGGTGATCTATCTAATGCTCTCAGTGGGGTGTTCAAATCTTCTGCTGTTATTGCATGGCAGAGTAAGTCTTTTCATAGATCTAGAAGTACTTGTCTTATAAATTCTGGTGCTCCAATGTTAGGTACATACATATTTAGCATAGTTAAATGTTGAATTGAAACCTTTATAATTACATGATGCCCATCTGTCTCCTTTTTTTGTTTACTATTGTTGGTTTAAAGTCTTTTTCATTTGATATAAGAAAAGCAACCCCTGCTCTTTTTTGCTTTTCCATTTGCATGGTAGATCTTTCTCCAACCTTTTACTTTGAACCTATGGAGGTCATTATGTGTGAGATGGGTCTGTTGAAGACAGCAGATGAATGGGTCTTGTTTTTTAATCCATTTTGCCACTCTGTGACTTTTATATGGAACTTTTAGACTGTTTACATTCAACGTTAATACTAATATAAGAGGTTTTGATCCTATCGTGAAGTTGTTTGCTGGTTACTTTGTAGTTTCTATTGTGCGGTTGTTTTATAGGATTTGTAGGCTATGTGCTTAAGTGCATTTTTGTGGCAGTAGGTATTGTTCTTTTATTTTCATCTTTAGAACTCTCTTAAAGCTCTCTTGTAAGGCTAGTCTACTGGTAACAAATTCCTATAGTGCTTGCTTGTCTGAAAAATATTTTATTTCTTTTTCATTTATAAAGCTTAGTTTGGTGCAATATGAAATTCATGGTTGGAATTCCTGTTATTTAAGAATATGTAAAATAGGTCCACAATCTCTCCTGGCTTGTAACGTTTCTGCTGGCAAGTCTGCTGTTAACCTGATAAGATTCCCTTTCTAAATTATCTGTCCTTTTTCTCTGCATGCCTTTAAACTTTTTTTCTTTAGCATTGACTTCATACAGTCTGGTGAATGTATGCTTTGGGTCTTGCTGATTTTCATTTTATACAGTTTCTTGCAGGTGTTCTCTGGATTTCTTGTATATAGATGTCTACCTCTCTAGCAAGATAAGGGACGTGTTCTTGAATTATCCTCAAATATATTTCTCAGGATGCTTGCTTTTTCTCTCTCAGGAATGCCAGTAATTTGTAGAACTGGTTGCTTTACATAATCACACAATTTCTCAAAGCCTTTGTTCATTTTTTAAATTCTTTTTTCTTTATTTTTATCTGACTTGGGTTAGTTTGAAAGACCAGTGTTCAAACTCTGAAAATCTTTCTTCTGCTTGTCTAGTCTATTGATAAAGGTTTCAATTGTATTTTTAAATTCCCTAAGTGAGTTTTTCAGTTCCAGAATTCCAGTTGACTTCCTTTTAAGATATTTATCTCTTAATTTCCTGGATCACTATAGACTTCTCTTTGGGTTGCTTTTCAACCTTGTCTTGGATCTCATTAAGCCTCTTGGCAATCCATGCTTTCATTTTTCTATATGTCGTTTCTGAGCTTCCATTTTGGTTATGGACCATTGTTGGAGAGCTAGTGCTGTCCTTCGGTGGTGTCACTACATTTATATTTTTCATAGTTCCAGAATTCTTGTGCTGCTTCCTTCTCATCTGGAGATGCTAGCATTTCTAATTTTTATAATTATTATTGTGTAGATAGATTTTTTCTTTCTTTTTCTTTCTCTATAATAATATTACTTTTTCTTTCCCTTTCTCTTTCTCCCCTTCCCTAGGAGTGTGACTCTAGAGTATGTTGGGTAGGGTCTTTTGGCTTTACTTCTATAGCCCTATTCAGATCTTTAGATAGATTTTATATTGGGTTGTGCAGTTCAACCTGCAAGCCAGTAGATGGTGCTTATAGGTAAGACCTAGCTGCAGCCAACACAGCGGCTTATGTACTTGATCCTTGTTTATTGGCAGAAGCTCTCTGTTGCCTCAGGTAATGGGCTGACATGTGGAATACACAGTGGTCTCAGCTCACTGTTCAGTTCTAGTGTGACAGGGGCCATGGAGAGTAGGGTTGGATTAGGCAGGTTTACTTATATGTCCCCTGATAGTAGGCACCATCACTGCTGCTGAGGTAGAATCCAGTGGCAGCCACCAAGTACTCAGAGTTGTGCCTAGGTGTGGAGCTGGGAAACATCCTTGGTCCCCAGTTCTTTGCACGGGGGGTGGGGTGGCCTAAACTCCTAATCTGGGAGAGTGGAAACTCCAGATGCCTGGAGATCTGCCTGGGTGTGGAGCAGAGAGGGTCCCCCTGCACCAAGATATCTGCACAGGATGGGTAGGGTGGCTCAGGCTTCTCATTCAGGAGAGCAGTGCTCTAAATGCCTGATCTGCCTGGATGTGTAGCAGAGAGGGCACCCCTGCACCGCAGTGTATGTCCAGGAAGGGTGGGGCTGATGAGGCTTCCTAATGCAGGCTAGCTGATGCTACAAATTCCTGGAAATCTGTCTGGATGTGAAGCAGACAGGGCCTCTCTGCATCAGAATCTCTGTACAGGAAGTGTGGTACAGGTCAGGCTGCTGATCCAGGTGAGTGGTTGCTCTGAATTTCCGGAGATCTGTGTGAGTATGGAGCAGAGAGAGTCCCACTGTACCACCATCTATGCCCATGAAGGGTGGGGAAGCTCAGTCTGCTGTTCCAGGCAAGTAAGTGCTCCAGATACCTGGATTTCTGCCTGAGTGTGGAGCAGAGAGGGCCTTGCTGCACCACAATCTCAGAGGAACAAGATGGGTCATCCAGCCATGGCACGTGCAGACCTGTTCCAAGTCGTCAAGCTGGCTCTGGCTGCAAGTCTTGCCACCCAGGAGAAATTGCAGGTATAGCAGCTTTCCTCCCACCCCAGGCTTATGACGGGAGACAGCACACTTCCAACACCTACTGCTGAGATGCTTTCCATAGTTCTGGCTGTGAAGGCCCCTGCCCTGTTTCAGAGCAAATGCTCCAATCTCTGGCCTGTGACTAAAGTGCCTCCATGGTCATTCTGCCGGATTACCAAAGAACTTTTTATATGTCCAGATTAAAAATGACTTCCTGCTCTCAGTTTTGGGTCTGAGAAAATGTCTGTAGTTCTTCATGGTATCTTTCTGTCACAGCATCTCTAAGCCTCTCCTCAAGTTAGCTCCAGGGCTTGGGAGAAACAAAATAACTCTCCCTAAGCCTGGGTTGCTCAAATTCCTTCCCATTGGAAGGGAGAGTTATAGGGGAGGATCTCTGCCCCTCTCATGAACTGGGGCTTGACTCATTTTTATCAGATGGATACTGTCACAGGGACTGTTTTCTGATGTTCTCGTCTCTGGGATCTGGGGTGTCCTTCACAATGATGGTGGATTCCTATTTTTCTTCTTGAATTAAAGCTCACAGAGTTGATATTTATGTACTATCTCACTAATTCCACATGAGTGAGGCACACTGAAAGTCTCTAATCTGCCATCTTGGGAAAAAAAACTGACAGTTTTGACATTGTAAACTTAAGTTGGTGGCTGGGAAGAGATGTATCATAGATGCTTGGCAACATAGATATGAATGGAGTTCAGGAGATGAGAAGGTCAGGAATGTAGATTGGGAATTATTAACTATAGCAACTAATTTGAAACCATGGGAACGAATAAGTTTAACCAGAGAGTATGCAGCATGCAAACAGGAAAGGGAAGATGAAGAATACTGAAAATCACCAAATTTAAAGGATGGTTAGAGGAAATGGATGCAGCACAGGGGTCAGAGATGCAAGAATAAAAGAGATATAAGGAAAAGCAAGAAAGAGGATGTCACAAAATTCAGTTGTGGAGAGATTTCCAAGAAAAGAGTGATGGAGGTGATTACCTCCAGATTTGGCAAGTAGGTATGTGTTAGTCTGTCTGTGTCACTATAGACAAACTAATACCCACCTATGTAAACAGACTAATACATACACATGCCTTGGACTGGGTAATTTATAAAGAAAAGAGATTTATTTGCTTCATGGTTCTGCAGTCTGTACGTGAAGCCTAGTGCCATCATCTCCTTCTGGTGAGGGCCTCAGGAAGATTACAATCATCGTGGAAGGCAAAGGGAGACACTATGTCACATGGTGAGAGAGGCAGCGAGAGAGAGAGCGGGGAAGTACAAGGCTCTTTTAAACAACCTTTCACTCAATGAGTTCATTGAGTGGGAACTCACTCATAACTGTGAGGGCAGCATCAAGCCATTCATGAAGGATCCACCCCCATGATCCAAACACCTCTTACCAGTCCACACTGCCAACATTGGAGGTCACATTTCAACATGAGATTTTGAAAGAAGAAAACATCCAAACCATATCAAGGGGCTTTTGTTGACCTTAGTAAGACCATTTCAGTGGAGGGATGGGAACAAAGTTTGGGTGAATAAGAAGTGAATAGGAGGTGAAAGAGCAGACAAGGGAAGGTAGAGCCCACATCTGAAACTTTCCTAAATGCCAATTAGACTAGAACAAACTGAATTTCTTTCTCCCTCTTCCCTTCATTCACTTCCTTCTTCCTCCCAGTTTTTCTCTCCTCCTCCTCCTCTTCCTCCTCCTCCTTCTCCTTCTTTTCTCTCTCTCTCTGTCTCTCCCTCTCGTCCTGTTCTTCCTCCTTGCCTCCTCCTCCTCCTTCCCTTTTCCTTTTCTTGCTGCCCCTGTATTTCTAGTCACAAATGCATATTGGACACCTACTATGGTCCAGAAACCAGGGAAGACACCAGGTTACAAAATTAAAACCAACATAGCTAGTCTTCTGCTAGATAATACCATTATCTAGTAAGCAAAACAAGATAACAATGACATACTGGAAAAGGGATTTGTTATATATAAGGCAAAGATAAATAACCATGTGGATATTTAATTTTTACATTGTGAGGAGAGAATGAAGATGGGGAGAAAAAGACATGTAAATTGGGTGAAGATTATGAAGATTGGGGCAAGAGGCACTCCAGGCTCAGGAAACAGAATGAGCAAAGGGTTAGAGTAAATGCAGGAATTTGTACAGGTGACAGTGAGTAGTTCCAGGAAGGTACAGTGTAGAGTGCATGAGGAGAAGAGTAAAAGTGAGTCAGAAAATGTTGGAAAGCTTTCAGACTTGGTCGGCAACGGAGAAACTATGGGGGGTTTTGAGTAAGAAAGAGGTGACCAGACTGTCCTTCACAAGCATTTTTCTGGTAGAAATGGGACATAAATGATTAAAGACCTCAGGCTTAGACAGAGGTCTAAGAAATAAAAGAAAATAGCTCTTCATATTGTGCTAATCAAACTGTGACTGTTTAATCAATATTCATTGACAATAATGAATAATTAATTTGACCAATAATTTAGTAACCTGGAAAGATCATTTCATCCTTTTGCCTTTTTTTCTGGCATTTGTTGTTTTCCTTAAAGAAAGAAAAAGCAAATCTCACTGTCTTTGGTGTCACATTCATTGAATAAAAGTAGTCTAGGGTGATTAAAATTTTTTAAAAATCAGTTAATTTACTCTTGCTATAGATTGATTTTTCTAAGCACCTGTTTCACAATGGAAGTCTTAAAACTATTGTGACTTTGGAGGTCGACTTTTTAATAGGCAGCTTATACACTTTCTAAAAACTATTACGATTTAGATCATGCACACCGAAATGAACAAGTGACCAACATAGCTCTTTTGGAGGGTGTTCTAATGATGAGTGTCCCACCTCACAGTGAAAATAACATGTGGGCATCTGGAGCCTCTTGACTCACCTCTCAAAACCCCAATACTCAACCCACTTAGTATGTGGGATATGAGTCAGACTCATGCTAACAGGGAAAACAGGCCCCTTTTTGGGCACTGGGTACGAATGGCACATTTGCCTTGACATTCCCTGCCTATTTTGTAAGATATATTGTTATCTTAGATTCATGATTTGGTCTCCCAGGACATTGTTCCCAGGAGGGAATCAGAGTACCATGGATGGCCTACAGCTAGCGTGTCCTGTGAGCCAAGGCCTCGTTTTTCATGTAGATTGTTAATAACTCACCCTGATCCTTGGTTTATCCTTCACTTTTCTGTTCCATTCTGGTAATATATTTTTTATTTTATTTCTTTCAGCAGCTATTTGTAGTTGACATGGAGATTGCTTCATACATACTTTCTCCTTCTGAATTAATCGGTAGATGAAAGTAGCTGGAGAAGCCTGACATTAGAACAATGGTGGTAAACCTCAGGAGGAGGATTCAGAATTTGGTCCTGTTTTTTGTTTTTAATTTGGCAAATAACACTGTGTGCATTTACCTTACACAACATGTGCCACTGTTTTTGACAAAGAGCCTCAACAATTATTTCTGAAATTTCAACATATTTTTCAAGTTGCTTAGGCGCAGACCACTGGATATGTATCGAAATCTCCAAAAAACATACTCTTGTAATCACCCCTGGCCTAAGAGGGTCTATGTTGGGCCTAAAAAGTACTTTGTAGGTGTTTTTTTTTTTTTTTTCTTTCTTTTGATAGAATCTTGCTTGGTCACCTAGGCTGGAGTGCAGTGGTGCAATCTCAGCTTACTGCAGCCTCTGCCTCCTGGGTTCCAGTGATTCTCCTGCTTCAGCCTCCTGGGTAGCTGGGATTACAGGTGCATGCCACCATGCCTGGCTAATTTTTTTATGTTTTTAGTAGAGATGGGGTTTTACCATGTTGGCCAGGCTGGTCTCGAGCTCCTGACCTCAGGTGATCCGCCTGCCTCGGCCTCCCAAAGTGCAGGGATTACAGGCGTGAGCCACTGTGCCTGGCCTGTAGTTTTAAATATTCTTTAGATTTTGGAGTCACCAGCTTTACTCTGGCATATCATTTTAGGGTTTTGAAAGAGGACAATTGGTTTTTAATTACAGTGTCAATTGACCTGGTCCGAGGAATCGAGGAATCACTTTTCTTCTTACATGCCCTAAAGACTTCATATGAATTAACCCTGGACCTGAGAACATGAATGACCCACCTGACTTTAGCATGAAAGCTTTCTGTGCCATCCTTTCTAACATCCCATTTTGCCCCGCACTAGGTTTTATCTCTTTAACTCTCAGTAACACAGGACTAGGGCATTTCTTGTTGGCTGGTGCCTCAGTTCCTACTTGGACCTCTCTAATTTTTTGTCAGTTCCTCACATCCTTCTTCTGTCTTGCCCCCTCTTCTTGTCTCCGGTTGTTCCTGAACAGCTCTGAAATTCCAAATTTCCTCAAACAGAGAAAATTTAGCCCTCTTGCTTTCTCCTTCTTCAGGACTTCTTCCAGTTCATGGCCTGAAGGAAGACTTACCTTTCACACAAAGCAGATGTTCAGCTGGGTTATTTTTCTAAAGCAAGAGCAATTTGCACTGCTATGAGCCAGGATATTCTCTTTTTTCTTTCTTTTTTTCTTTTTTTTTTTTTTTGAGACGGAGTCTTGCTCTGTTACCCAGGCTGGAGTGCAGTGGCCGGATCTCAGCTCACTGCAAGCTCCGCCTCCCAGGTTCACGCCATTCTCCGGCCTCAGCCTCCCGAGTAGCTGGGACTACAGGCGCCCGCCACCTCGCCCGGCTAGTTTTTTGTATTTCTTAATAGAGACGGGGTTTCACCGTGTTAGCCAGGATGGTCTCGATCTCCTGACCTCGTGTGAGCCAGGATATTCTCTAGAGTGCCAAACAGCAGAATGCATTCTTGTTTTCGACATCCACTTATTCTCTCTGTTCCTATTGGTGTCTGTATTCTTGCTATTGGTTTTAGATGGCAAGCTCTCAGAGCCTGGATTTACAACATTATTTCTCTGAGACTTCCCAATATCCCCTCCTAAAAAAGTAGCATATCAAGTGCTTAAATTGCTTTTTTTAAAGCTTAAAATAAGTTGAAAACTAAGTGGCCCTTGTGAAGGTAGAGCTTGAGTGATTCTGTTGGAGAGCCACTCCCACCCTGGAGGAAAGGTGCCCGGCTCTGAGAGTTCCAGAGCATCTGTAGAGTTAAATGTGAACGGGAATGTTTCTGAACAGATGGCTTTCTCAAATACTTGTCAAGAAAGGAAGAACTAAAGATATTAAGTACAACAAGAACAACTCAGCCAATAACCCACCTATAAGATTCCAAATATTTGGATGGAAATATTACAATTCTGAAAACTACCCACCACCTTGAGTGCCGATTACCAAGATCTTTTCACAAATCACTCACTTAAAAAATATTTTTAATTTTTGTGGGTACCTAAGTGGCTATATATATACTTATGGTGCATATGAGATATTTTGATACAAACATGTAATGCATATTAATCACATCATGGAACATGGGGTATCCATCCCCTCAGGCGTTTATCCTTTGTGTTATAAACAATCCAATTCTACCCTTTTAGTTATTTTAAAGTACACAATTAAGTTATTATTGACTGTAGTTACCCTGTTGTGCTATCAAATACTAGGTCAATTTGATCCTATTTTCCTGTACCCATTAACCATCCCCCTCTTCCTGCAAGCCCCCCACTACCCTTCCCAGACTCTGATAACCATCCTTCTACTCTCTATATCCATGAGTTCAATTGTTTTGATTTTTATATCCTACAAATAAGTGAGAACATGGAATGTTTGTTTTTCTGTGCCTAGCTTATTTCACTTAACATGATATCCAATTCTGTCTATGTGGTTGCAAATGACAGGATCTCATTCTTTTTTATGGCTGAATTAGTACTCCATTGTGTATATGTATCACATTTTCTTTATCCATTTGAATGTTGATGGACACTCAAGTTACTTCTAAATCTTGGATATTGTAAACAGCACTGCAGCAAACACAGAGGTGCAGATAATCTTCTCGATATACTGATTTCCTTTCTTTTGGATATATGCCCAGCAGTGGTATATATGGTATACCCGGATCATATGGTAGCTGTATTTTTAGTTTTAGTTTTGTCTTGTTTTTCTTTTTTGAGACGGAGTTTCGCTGTTGTTGCTCAGGCTGGAGTGAAGTGGCATGACCTCAGCTCACTGCAACCTCTGCCTCCCGGGTTCAAGTGATTATCTGGCCTCAGCCTCCCGAGTAGCTGGGATTACAGCCACCTGCCACCATGCCTGGCTAATTTTTTTTTTGTATTTTTAGTAGAGATGGGATTTCATCATGTTGGCCAGGCTGGCCTCGAACTCCTGACCTCTGGTGATCCACCTGCCTTGGCCTCCCAAAGTGCTGAGATTACAGGTATGAGCTACTGTGCCCAGCCAGTTTTAGTTTTTTGAGGACCCTCCAAACTGTTCTCCATGGTAGTTGTACTAATTTACATTCTTACCAGCAGGGTACAAGGGTTCCTTTTTCTCCACATCCTTGCCAACATTTGTTATTGCCAGTCTTTTGGATATAAGCCATTTTAACTGGAACACAAATAACTCACTTTGTCTGGATTTTTGGGCATCTGGTTTGCTATGTGAGAGTAGGAAAGAGTGGATTTTGCTCTGAGGAAGAAAAGTTTTAGAGAGGTGACTTCCCACATCTCAGCAAAGAGAATCAAACAGTGTTACTGGGCACATCATGATTACAGTAATCTGAGATGATTATCTTCCAGAGAGATAAAGAAACAAAATTCTGAATTCGTCAGGAAAAATTATGTAAATGCATTAAAAAAACCATGTAACAATTTAAATCCTAACCCCACCAGGAGTTGAAAGAAGAACCAAAATTTGTGTACTAATTTGAATAAAATGTTTGATAGGTTGCTTTAAAAATTGTGACTGTATAATATTGAAGCACAGTAGAAATGTAAGAAAGGAAATTGCTACTTATATTTATGTTCAGAAAAGGAGAAATTTTTTTTCCCCCCTCATGCATAGACTATTAGACAGCTCTAAGCACAGATGTGGGAGAGGCAGAATTGTTGAGGGTGTATTTGGACATTGGAAGGGAAGTTGGATTGCAGAAGGTGACTTAGAACTGGAGAGGGGAGGCCTGGGTTCTGCTGTAAAGCTCTGCCACAACTTTGCTGTGTGACAAGGGGCAACATGTTTTGCTTCTCTGGGCCTCAGTTTTCTCTAATGGAAAACGAACACTTTGTGTTAGAAAGCCTCTAATTTATTTTTTACATTTTAAGTGTTAGAATATTGTGATTTTATTTATTTATTCATTTTAGAGACAGGGTCTTGCTCTGTTGCCCAGGCTGGAATACACTGGCATGATCATAGTTCACTGTCTAGCTTGAGACTCCTGGGTTTAAGCTATCCTGCCACCTCAGCCTCCTGTATAGTTGGTACTACAGGCACATGCCACCACGCCCAGCTAATTATATTTATTTTTATTTTTAGAGACTGGGTCTCACTATGTTGCCCAGGCTGGTCTTGAACTCCTGGACTCAAGCAATCCTCCTGCCTCAGCCTTCTAATATGCTGAGATTATATGTGAGCCACTGTGCCTAGACAGAATATTGTGATTCTAAATATGACACCCATAAGACTCATTTTGAAAATCCCAAACTTCTGCATTCTACTGGCTTCAGTGCTAATTTCTTTCTGATTTTTGTTTGTTTGTTTAAACCAGGGTTTCTCCAACTTTAGTGTGCAACAGAATCATGTGGAGGGCTTTAAAAATGCAGATTAATGGGCTCTATCTGCACAATTTCAGATTCAGTATATCTGGGTTATGGCCCAAGATTCCGCATTTCTTTTTTTTATTATTATATTTTAAGTTCTAGGGTACATGTGCATAACGTGCAGGTTTGTTACATATGTATACTTGTGCCATGTTGGTGTGCTGCACCTATCAAATCATCAGCACCCATCAACTCGTCATTTACATCAGGTATAACTCCCAATGCAATCCCTCCCCCGTTCCCCCTCCCCATGATAGGCCCCGGTGTGTGATGTTCCCCTTCCTGAGTCCAAGTGATCTCATTGTTCAGTTCCCACCTATGAGTGAGAACCTGCGGTGTTTGGTTTTCTGTTCTTGTGATAGTTTGCTGAGAATGATGGTTTCCAGCTGCATCCATGTCCCTACAAAGGACACAAACTCATCCTTTTTTATGGCTGCATAGTATTCCATGGTGTATATGTGCCACATTTTCTTAATCCAGTCTGTCACTGATGGACATTTGAGTTGATTCCAAGTCTTTGCTATTGTGAATAGTGCTGCAATAAACATACGTGTGCATGTGTCTTTATAGCAGCATGATTTATAATCCTTTGGGTATATACCCAGTAATGGGATGGCTGGGTCATATGGTACTTCTAGTTCTAGATCCTTGAGGAATTGCCATACTGTTTTCCATAATGGTTGAACTAGTTTACAATCCCACCAACAGTGTAAAAGTGTTCCCATTTCTCCACATCCTCTCCAGCACCTGTTGTTTCGTGACTTTTTAATGATTGCCATTCTAACTGGTGTGAGATAGTATCTCATTGTGGTTTTGCTTTGCATTTCTCTGATGGCCAGTGATGACAAGCATTTTTTCATGTCTGTTGGCTGTATGCATGTCTTCTTTTGAGAAATGTCTGTTCATGTCCTTTGCCCACTTTTTGATGGGGTTGTTTGTTTTTTTCTTGTAAATTTGTTTGAGTTCTTTGTAGGTTCTGAATATTAGCCCTTTGTCTGATGAGTAGATTGCAAAAATTTTCTCCCATTCTGTAGGTTGCCTGTTCACTCTGATGGTAGTTTCTTTTGCTATGCAGAAGCTCTTTAGTTTAATTAGATCCCATTTGTCAATTTGTCAACTTCTGTTGCTGTTGCTTTTGGTGTTTTAGACATGAAGTCCTTGCCCATGCCTATGTCCTGAATGGTATTCCCTAGATTTTCTTCTAGGGTTTTTATGGTATTAGGTCTAACATTTAAGTCTCTAATCCATCTTGAATTAATTTTCATATAAGGAGTAAGGAAAGGATCCAGTTTCAGCTTTCTACTTATGGCTAGCCCATTTTCCTAGCACCATTTATTAAATAGGGAATCCTTTCCCCATTTCTTGTTTTTCTCAGGTTTGTCAAAGATCAGATGGCTGTAGATGTGTGGTATTATTTCTGAGGACTCTGTTCTGTTCCATTGGTCTAGATCTCTGTTTTGGTACCAGTACCATGCTGTTTTGGTTACTGTAAACTTGTAGTATAGTTTGAAGTCAGGTAGCGTGATGCCTCCAGCTTTGTTCTTTTGACTTAGGATTGTCTTGGCAATGCAGGCTCTTTTTTGGTTCCATGTGAACTTTAAAGCAGTTTTTTCCAATTCTGTGAAGAAAGTCATTGGTAGCTTGATGGGGATGGCTTTGAATCTATAAATTACCTTGGGCAGTATGGCCATTTTCACAATATTGATTCTTCCTATCCATGAACATGGTATGTTCTTCCATTTGTTTGTGTCCTCTTTTATTTCACTCAGCAGTGGTTTGTAGTTCTCCTTGAAGAGGTCCTTTACATCCCTTGCAAGTTGGATTCCTAGGTATTTTATTCTCTTTGAAGCAATTGTGAATGGAAGTTCATTCATGATTTGGCTCTCTGTTTGTCTGTTACTGGTGTATAAGAATGCTTGTGATTTTTGCACATTGATTTTGTATCCTGAGACTTTGCTGAAGTTGCTTATCAGCTTAAGGAGATTTTGGGCTGAGATGATGGAGTTTTCTAAATATACAATCATGTCATCTGCAAACAGGGACAATTTGACTTCTTCTTTTCCTGACTGAATACCCTTTATTTCTTTCTCTTTCCTGATTGCCCTAGCCAGAACTTCCAACACTATGTTGAATAGGAGTGGTGAGAGAGGTCATCCCTGTTTTGTGCCAGTTTTCAAAGGGAACGCTTCCAGTTTTTGCCCATTCAGTATGATATTGGCTGTGGGTTTGTCATAAAGAGCTCTTATTATTTTGAGATATGTTCCATCAATACTGAATTTATTGAGAGTTTTTAGCATGAACGGCTGTTGAATTTTGTCAAAGGCCTTTTCTGCATCTATTGAGATAATCATGTGGTTTTTGTCTTTGGTTCTGTTTATATGCTGGATTACGTTTATTGATTTGCATATGTTGAACCAGCCTTGCATCCCAGGGATGAAGCCCACTTGATCATGGTGGATACGCTTTTTGATGTGCTGCTGGATTCGGTTTGCCAGTATTTTATTGAGGAGTTTTGCATCGATGCTCATCGGGGATATTGGTCTAAAATTCTCTTTTTTTGGTTGTGTCTGTGCCAGGCTTTGGTATCAGGATGATGTTGGCTTCATAAAATCAGTTAGAGAGGATTCCCTCTTTTTCTATTGATTGGAATAGTTTCAGAAGGAATTCTATCAGCTCTTCCTTGTACCTCTGGTAGAATTCAGCTGTGAATCCATCTAGTCCTGGAGTTTTTTTGGTTGGTAGGCTATTAGTTATTGCCTCAATTTCAGAGCCTGCTATTGTTCTATTCAGGGATTCAACTTCTTCCTGGTTTAGTCTTGGGAGAGTATAAGTGTCCAGGAAATTATCCATTTCTTCTAGATTTTCTAGTTTATTTGCGTAGAGGTGTTTATAGTATTCTCTGATGGTAGTTTGTATTTCTGTGGGGTCGGTGGTGATATCCCCTTTATCATTTTTTATTGCATCTATTTGATTCTTCTCTCTTTTCTTCTTTATTAGTCTTGCTAGTGGTCTATCAATTTTGTTGATCTTTTCAAAAAACCAACTCCTGGATTCATTGATTTTTTGGAGGGTTTTTGCTGTCTCTATCTCCTTCATTTCTGCTCTGATCTTAGTTATTTCTTGCCTTCTGCTAGCTTTTGAATGTGTTTGCTCTTGCTTCTCTAATTCTTTTAATTGTGATGATAGGCTGCCAATTTTAGATCTTTCCTGCTTTCTCTTATGGGCATTTAGTGTTATAAATTTCCCTCTACACACTGCTTTAAATGTGTCCAAGAGATTCTGGTATGTTGTATCTTTGTTCTCATTGGTTTCAAAGAACATCTTTATTTTTGCCTTCATTTTGTTATGTACCCAGTAATCATTCAGGAGCAGATTGTTCAGTTTCCATGTAGTTGGGCAGTTTTGATGGAGTTTCTTAGTCCTGAGTTCTAGTTTGATTGCACTGTGGTCTGAGAGACAGTTTGTTATAATTTCTGTTCTTGTACATTTGCTGAGGAGTGCTTTACTTCCAATTATGTGGTCAATTTTGGAATAATTGCAATGTGGTGCTGAGAAGAATGTATATTCTGTTGATTTGGGGTGGAGATTTCTGTAGATGTCTATTAGGTCTGCTTGGTGCAGAGTTGAGTTCAATTCCTGGATATCCTTGTTAACTTTCTGTCTTGTTGATCTGTCTAATGTTGACAGTGGGGTGTTGAAGTCTCCCATTATTATTGTATGGGAGTCTAAGTCTCTTTGTAAGTCTCTAAGGACTTGCTTTATGAATCTGGGTGCTCCTGTATTGGGTGCATATATATTTAGGATAGTTAGCTCTTTCTGTTGAATTGATCCCTTTACCATTATGTAATGGCCTTCTTTGTCTCTTTTGATCTTTGATGGTTTAAAGTCTGTTTTATCAGAGAGTAGTATTGCAACCCCTTCTTTTTTTGGTTCTCCATTTGCTTGGTAGATCTTCCTCCATCCCTTTATTTTGAGCCTACGTGTGTCTCTGCATGTGAGATGGGTCTCCTGAATACAGCAGACTGATGGTTCTTGACTCCTTATCCGGTTTGCCAGTCTGTGTCTTTTAATTGGACCATTTAGTCCATTTACATTTAAGGTTAATATTGTTATGTGTGAACTTGATTCTGTCATTATGATATTAACTGGTCATTTTGCTTGTTAGTTGATGCAGTTTCTTCCCAGCATCGATGGTCTTTACATTTTGGCATGTTTTTGTAATGGCTGGTACCAGTTGTTCCTTTCCATGTTTAGTGCTTCCTTCAGGGTCTCTTGTAAGGCAGGCCTAGTGGTGACAAAATCTCTAAGCATTTGCTTATCTGTAAAGGATTTTATTTCTCCTTCACTTATGAAACTTAGTTTGGCTGGATATGAAATTCTGGGTTTAAAATTCTTTTCTTTAAGAATGTTGAATATTGGCCCCCACTCTCTTCTGGCTTGCAGAGTTTCTGCCGAGAGATCTGCTGTTAGTCTGATGGGCTTCCCTTTGTGGGTAACCCGACCTTTCTCTCTGGCTGCCCTTAACAGTTTTTCCTTCATTTCAACTTTGGTGAATCTGACAATTACGTGTCTTGGAGTTGCTCTTCTCGAGGAGTATCTTTGTGGCGTTCTCTGTATTTCCTGAATTTGAATGTTGGCCTGCCTTACTAGGTTGGGGAAGTTCTCCTGGATGATATCCTGCAGAGTGTTTTCCAACTTGGTTACATTTTCCCCCTCACCTTCAGGCACCCCAATCAGATGTAGATATGGTCTTTTCACATAATCCCATACTTCTTGAAGGCTTTGTTCATTTCTTTTTCCTCTTTTTTCTTTAGACTTCTCTTCTCGCTTCATTTCATTCATTTGATCCTCAATCGCTGATACTCTTTCTTCCAGTGATAGAGTTGGTTACTGAAGCTTGTGCATTTGTCACGTATTTCTCGTGTCATGGTTTTCATCTCTGTCAGTTCGTTTATGCCTTCTCTTCATTGATTATTCTAGTTATCCATTCTTCCATTTTTTTTTCAAGATTTTTAGTTTCTTTGCGCTGGGTATGCAATTCCTCCTTTACCTCTGAGAAGTTTGATGGACTGAAGCCTTCTTCTCTCAACTCGTCAAAGTCATTCTCCATCAAGCTTTGATCCGTTGCTGTCGATCAGCTGTGTTCCTTTGGAGGGGGAGATGCGCTCTTATTTTTTGAATTTCCAGCTTTTCTGCCCTGCTTTTTCCCCATCTTTGTGGTTTTATCTGCCTCTGGTCTTTGATGATGATGGTGACGTACTGATGGGGTTTTGGTGTGGGTGTCCTTCCTGTTTGTTAGTTTTCCTTCTAACAGGACCCTCAGCTATAGGTCTGTTGGAGATTGCTTGAGGTCCACTCCAGACCCTGTTTGCCTGGGTATCAGCAGCAGAGGCTGCAGAAGATAGAATATTGCTGAACAGCAAGTGTACCTGTCTGATGCTTGCTTTGGAAGCTTCATCTCGGGGTGTACCCCGCCGTGTGAGGTGTGGGGTGTCGGTCTGCCCCTAGTGGGGAATGTCTCCCAGTTAGGCTACTCAGGGGTCAGGGACCCACTTGAGCAGGTAGTCTGTCCGTTCTGAGATCTCAACCCCCGTGTTGGGAGATCCACTGCTCTCTTCAAAGTTGTCAGACAGGGTCATTTGTGTCTGCAGAGGTTTTTGCTGCTTTTTTTTTTGTTTAGCTCTGCCCTGTCCCCAGAGGTGGAGTCTACAGAGTCAGGCAGGCCTCCTTGAGCTGCTGTAGGCTCCACCCAGTTCGAGCTTCCCAGAGGCTTTGTTTAACTACTTAAGCCTCAGTAATGGCGGGTGCCCCTCCCAGCCTCGCTGTCACGTTGCAGTTAGATCGCAGACTACTGTGCTAGCAATGAGGGAGGCTCCGCGGGCATGGGACCCTCCCAGCCAGGTATGGGATATAATCTCCTGGTATGCTGTTTGCTAAGACCCTTGGTAAAGTGCAGTATTGGGGTGGGAGTTACCCGATTTTTCAGGTGTTGTGTGTCTCAGTTGCCCTGGCTAGGAAAAGGGATTCCCTTCCCCCTTGCGCTTCCCAGGTGAGGCGATGCCTCGCCCTGCTTCAGCTCTTGCTGGTCGGGCTGCAGCAGCTGACCAGCACCGATTGTCCAGCACTCCCTAGTGAGATGAACCCGGTACCTCAGTTGAAAATGCAGAAATCACCCGTCCTGTGTGTCGCTTGTGCTAGGAGCTGGAGACTGGAGCTGTTCCTATTCGGCCATCTTGCTCCACCCGATTCTGCATTTTTAACAAGCTCCCAGGTGATGGTGATGTTGCTTGTGCCAGGACCATACTTTGAGAACCACCATACTAAACCATGAGCTCCCAGACCTTTACCTGCAAAGAACACATAAAAGATAAAAAATAACTGCTCACTCTAACTGCTCCCTGGTGGGGAATCTAAACCCAGGCTTAACTCTCTAGCTTGCTGTTTCCTGTATGGATCCTCAGGAAAGATAAAGATGAAGGAACGGCAGAGATAAAGTTTAGGCCCTTTCTACACTGGCTGCCTGGACCCTGGTGTCCAAGTGGGCAGAGAGAAGAGGAAGATTAATGGTCGGCTGCATAGATTTGGAAGCAGGATGCTAAGGAGCAAACTGGGTAAACTGCTTGTCTTCTCTAAGCTTCAGTTTCTCAATCTACAAACTGGGTCTCATGATGTCCATATCAGAGGGCTGCTGACAAGCTTATATGAGGAAATGTACCTAAATGCTTAGAAGCGTAGACAGTCACCTAGTGAGGTACTCAATGGAGAATAGAAGTTATTATTATTAATTTGTGGAGCATTTTCAAAGATTGTCCTTGTAAGGAGACAGGGGCACTGCATGTTAGGACAGTGCGTCTTAGACTATTCATGAACTCTGATAATATTAAGTTTTCTAGGAAGGTTCTGATTACAGTGGAAACTGACCCCTATGCTAATAGCACATGTTATCTACACCACCAGAAACAGCAAGAGTATTCCAGATACAGTTTACTAGTTTCAATTTTGGTAGCCCCTGTCCTCCAATTATGTTCATATAGAGTCTGATTATGTTCATCTATCCTGACTCTAATTCCCAAGTGGAGCTTTGAAAATGGAGAAACACTGTTCATTTGATGGTGGATTTAAGATGAGTCATCCCCATTTTTGCTGGTTTTCACTTGTGAACAAGCAGTGGTTAGGGCATAATTTGATCCTCTTATGTTTCAGCATGTTCACATTATTCATTTTACATAACAACTAAGCACTCCTTATGGATAATCACAAAATCCAGCCTTCTGTGCCTATATATGTCTCACACGGTGATGTTGAGAGCAATAATTTATAATGTTTATTAGGAACTCACTGTGTGTCCAACCCTGAGTAGATGCTTTAGGGGAATGGAGAATAAATGTTTAGGATAAACTCTGTCTTCTTTCCTAAGGTTTTTGTCATGGTATGAGCTGGGCAGATAAGGTGAGAGTCTAAACTAGTTATCAAGCATTTGTTGATGAAAAACATCAAATTGTCTAAAATATTTAAAGAGATTTATTCTGAGCCAATATAAGTAACCATGCCCTGGAATGTGGTCTCAAGAGGTCCTGGAAAGTGTGCCCAACGTGATCAGATTACAACTTGGTTTTATACATTTTAGGAAGATGGAAATTACAGGCAAAGACATATTAATAAATCAATACATGTAAGATATACATTTGTTCAGCCCACAAAGGTGGGACATCTTCAAGTGAGAGCTTACAGATCATAGATAGATTCAAAGATTTTCTGATTGGCAATTGATTGAAATAGTTAAGCTTTGCCTAAAGAGTTGAAGACAGTAGAAAGAAATGCTTGAGCTAAGATAAGGGGGATTGTGGAAGCTGAGGTTCTTGTTACATAGATGAAGCCTCTAAGTAGCAGGTTTCAGACAGATAGATAATAAGTGTCTCTTTTGGTATCTTAAAAGGTGTCAGACTGTTAGTTTTATCTCTCCTGGATCCAGAAAGACCTAGAAATGGGAAGAGATTCTCTACAGATGCAAATTTTCCCCACAAGAGGTGGCTTTGCAGGTCCATTTCTAAATGTCAAAGAAATGTATTTTGGGGTAAATAATTTTGATTTCCTTCAGAGCCTACTATCTATCATGTGATGCTATACCAGAATCATATTGAAATTTTGTATCTTATTATCACAAAAAGTCTTTATCAGTCTTAGGATCTCTATTTTAATATTAGTTCTGGTCAATTTTGCCTAAGCTCCAAAAGGCAGGAGAGCATATCAAGGTGTGTCTGACTTCACTTCTTGTCATGGGTGGGAATTCAATTTTTCAGGTTTCCCATGGCCCAGAAGGAGTCTGTTCAGTCAGTTGGGGGCTTAGGATTTTATTTTAGGTTTACACATTGAATTACTATATTATGTTTTTCAAACCTCAGCCTGGAATGCTCTTTTCCTTCCTGTTGATTATCCAAATTCTACATGCATTTTAAGTCCTGCCTCAACTTCCATCTCCTATGAAAAGGCTTTCCCAAAATTGCTCTATAATGGGAAACAGGAAACTCAGGAGCTGGCCTCAAATGGTCTTTCATAGGGCCACCTTGTTTTGATCTTGCCCAATGTGGGCAAATTCATGTGGGGGTCTTGGAAAACTTCCTCGGTCCAGTGGTCCAAGCATTTCCATCACATTTTATTGATTTTGAATTCAGCCATGAAGCAAAAAGGCAGATACTAAGTCTCCAAGGTGGAGGGTGCAGATGACTGGAGGATTAACATGCCATGGCCTAAGTCTGCCTTGAGATGTGGATTGCAGGCTCCAGGGTTCAGTCTTCCAGGGGAGCCAGGAGCAGAGCCAGCTAGGGTGGAGCCTCTCAACCTTCTTCTCTCCCCATGCATGTGGTGAGGGTATCCATAAAGGGCAGCACCTTGGTTTTCTAACCATTTGAAATACATAACTTTGGTTATTATATAATAAAGCTATGAAAATAGATATGAAAATATATGTGTGTGGTTATATGCATATGTTAGACAAATGGGACATCAAAGAAAACTTCTGTTGCCATTGGGGATATCTTTCTGTGTAAATATAAGGTTCCATAAGAATATGTAACAATAATATTATTAGTGTTGGAAACTAAAGTCATGAAGGCTCAAATAAAACAACCCTTTCCTACTTATCTGGGTCACAATAAAATAAATTCAATAAAATTTTTCACTCGCCACTTTTCTCTTATATGTATAATATTATATAAAATAAATGAGAACAATGCAGAATAACTGGGACATAAAATCCCTGGGAAATCTATGAACTTGCCCACAGACTGATATATGTAAATTGATGGTGCCAGAGAGCCTGCCAGTGTCTATGTGATATGCTCTAGGGTCATCTCTGGAAGGCCTCCAATCACACACTTCAGAAGGTGGTCACCACCAGAAAGAAGGAGCTGAGTCAATTACCATTTTCTGGATATCTGTGGGGACCTCAACAATGTTAAGTTCTTTCATATATATTCTAAAAACAGTCCTGTAAAACAATATTATTCTCATCTTACAGCTGAGGAAGCTAAGGCTCAGAAAAGTTAAATAACTAGTAACAAGTAGAGAGAGAATTCTGCTTGCTATGAGAATTCCCAAAGTATAAGGGTAGAAATAGATACACAAGAAGGTGTCTCCCTTTTAGTGATGATACAAAAGTAAGTTCCTGCAAACTGAACTCTAGACACAGTCCAAATATTCAGAAGGGATGAAATTGCAGTTTTCAGAAGGAAAAGCCAGTAAGAAAGAAGGAGTTTCTGGTACAGGAGAAGGATCCTAAGCTCCTGGGTAAAGTGCTCAACAGTGACTTGGGGGTGACCCAACACTTGTACCAGCAAAGGGGGATGCTGCAGATGGGACCCAAGGGCCTATTGAGGCAGAGCCCAGTTTTCCTTGCTGATGTGTCCTACAGCGAGTGCCCCCTTGAGTGCCCCCTGGCTGGTCACAGTGACCGGCCAGGGGGCACTCACTGTAGGGTGCTCTGAGGCTTTTCATCTGAAGGGGTGTGCAAGCCAAAGGTCCCATAGCATTTCTTGGCAGGTAGGTATCTGATATACAGTGGAGAATAGGCTTGGTCTGGAACTCTGGCCTGAGCCTCCTCTTTTCCCCTGGTCCTTTCACTGTCTGGCTTTCACTGCCCTTGTTTTGGACACCAAAGCCAAGGCAAGAATCAAACCCTTCTCCTCTTGCCCATTGAGCCAGAGGCCCCACAGTTTCAGGGGAAGAAGTCTTTGTAGCCTTGGTGCTCAGGCCATGGTCCAGTGCATACTCCCCTGAACTGTCCATTTTGCCTCCTATTCCCAGGTTTCTGGATATAACAGAGGCTCCATACTCTGTAGGGCTTTCAAGGGAACCTGCTGAGGAATCCGTTTGGTAAAACTTCTTGCCCTATAAGATAATGGAATTCATCCTGTAGCATGTGATGGCTCTACCCTGGAGAAGGGGGCAGTGCCAGGGGCAGTGACAATAACCCCACAGATGCCACATCTTTTACCATCCATATTCCACCCCTAGCTCCACCTTCTGTGCCCCTTCCCTTGGTCCCTTGGGAGAATAAAAAATGGGGTACTTTTTGAAGAAGGAAGAGAGTTACTGGAGTAGTGAATTTTTGGATATTTGGATTTTTCCTCCGGAAAAAACAAAAGGCTTTTAGGACATGGGAGAGCTGGATGTCTACAGTGTATGGTTGTGAGGGTGACCAATTATAAAAATAACAAGAATCTTTTGCTTCATAGTGTATAAAGCACTGCCACTGAGTTACTTCTGATGTTAATAGCTGCTACAGCAAGTAAGTTCTGTAGTCAAACTTCTGACTTTTGGGTTGAGGTAGTAACATTCAACATTATGATGTAAAGGTGTGAAGGGGAAGAAACAATTTCTAACTTTATTCTGGGTTCTTCTACTGAATTGTTCTGTTTCCTCCTGAAACTGGGTTGATTTGGGAATGGAACAGTACACTGGGCTGG
This sequence comes from Theropithecus gelada, assembly GCF_003255815.1. NCBI lineage: Eukaryota > Metazoa > Chordata > Mammalia > Primates > Cercopithecidae > Theropithecus > Theropithecus gelada. The sequence continues at coordinate 143,357,661 of NC_037668.1, forward strand.
GGATTCCTGAACATCCTCAACCACAGTAGAATGGCACAGGATGGAGCAGGGAGTGTAAACTCACAGCTCTTGACTTTGCCCCACAAGTAGTTATGCAGAGGTGGTGCACTCTGTAGAAGGGGTGCCCTCCTGACTCAGGTGGGAGCCACCTCCTTTTCTTCTGTGTCCTCAAGACTGAGCTGAGGGCCTGGCAGGCAAAGGGAAGGCAGCATTAAAGAGCAATTATTCACATGCTTTATAAAAATGGTGAGGAAGACTTTATGCAAGGCTATTGCAATGGGGAGAGAGATTAAACTCAACTCTGAATACAGTAGAGGCAAGTGGAAATTTATAGCAAAATGGTAGCATGAGGAAGTGGATGGAAAATTGCTAAGAGGAACTTGGCTAGGAATTAAAGGTTGGGGATATGTGGGAGGAAAGGAACATGATTAGACATTAAGGATGGAGGAAGAAGAGCTTGATTGGATGTCAAGGTATCAAGGGTGAAGGAGATTCTCCATACACTGGCTTAGCAGGATTCTTTGCTACAGCTGGGCCCAGCAGTCCAAGGATGAGGCCTAGCCAAGGAGCTCAGATGAGCTTGACTAAAGTTTGATCAAGGACGGAGTCCCTGTTAGTGGGTGATCTGCATTTGTGGGTGAATTGAGGAGACAAACTTTAGGGAGACTCATGGCTTTAGTGGGAAGGTGCTGTAAAGACACACCTTGAGTTGCTCCTCTCAAGACTCATCTTAATCCTGTTCTGATTTGTAGAATTTGAGAGCCAAGCACACATAAATGAACACGTATTTGTAATTTCAACTGGTATCAAGCCAGGAAGGCTTCCTGATGGTGGTAGTGTAGTGGGTGTGTGTCGGGGTGGGTGTGTGTCGGGGTGGGGGTGGGTGGGTGGGGTGGGGGATGGTAGTCAAGCTCTGAGAGAGGAGAGGGGCAGGAGAGGGTGAGAGCCATCTTGTATCACTCCCAGTCTCCCAAGATGCCTTAAAAGCTGTGTGTCCAGGTGTTCATTATTTTATTCCCCACACCTAGCTCAGGGCCTGACACAAATTAGCTAAGTTGAAAAAAATAAAAAACATTTCTTGGCTGAATGAATAAAACAACAAATTGTAAGCCTGTTCTAACATGCCTAACTCCATGTAGGGTTTTAGAAATGCAATGAAGAATATTGTAAGCCCTGACCTTCAGGAACTCACAAATGAGTGCCAGGCACACACCCAGGACACCAACAGTGCTGTCCAACCAGGTAAGTGTGCAGAGAGACAGATATAAGAGTTCCATCCTGGGGACGCCATAGAGCGGGGAGCAGCCACCAGCCTGGCGGGCACTAATATTCTACATTTTACTCTCTCCTTTTCCGTCTTTCTCCTAAAGTTCCAAATTTTAGTCATTTGTGTTGACCGTTAAAGAGACACATTTCAAACATCAAAATTTTGCTTTCATTCAAAGTTGAGAATATTTTCTGAAGGCTACTTCAGTTTGGTCTTCTTTTTGGGAAAAACTACAGTTAGCATTCATTTGAGCACTTATGAGCCAGGTACTTTTCTAAGATTCTTCTTTAATCCTTAAGACAAACTAGTAAAGGAGGTACTGTTACTGACACCATTTATGAGTGAAGAAAATGAGGCAAAATAATGTGGCTAAGTTACTTGCCTAAGGCCACCAGCCAAAAAGTAGCAGGCTGGGGCTTTCAACCTGTCAGGTTCGGCACCCACCCTTTTCAGCCCATCTGTTGGATGTGTCTCTAAGACATTCTCCTCACTCTTAAGAGACTGTTCTCCCAACTTCCTGCCTTCTAGAAGTTCTCCCAACTTCCTGCCTTCTAGCTCAGAGCTCTTTCAGGTCAGCATGTGGATACTTTTTGTTCTTCTCATGAACAGGCTAAACTCCAAAATTAAAAGAATGAATGCAATTTGGGGCACCTGAGCATTGAGACATTTCATTCCCACAAATATATGTGGAGCATCAGAAGTGTCCCAGGCACTGTGCCAGGTTTTAGGAATTCAAAAACAGTAGACAGGTTTTCTCTCCCCCTGGAGCCAGGAGGAGGAGGTTTGGTAAAAGACCCTTGGGTAACATGAATTCACTCCATGTGTGCTACTACCTTCTTAGGTACACAGGAAGGCCCTGTCTATACCTTTTGGGATGTGTTGAATTATTTATGGGAGCATAAATTTTATTTTTCTCAAGGAATTTTGAAACTTGAAGGAAAGTAAAAAATATTCCCAAGTAGTTTCTTTCTTTCAAATAGGTACAGGCACGAAGTGTTAGGATTGCAGTAAGAACCATGGGGGTCTAGGGATGTGCCATAGTGCTCTCCTGGCACCAGACCCTATTTGACCCACTCTATAAAATGCACCCAGGACTTTTTTTTTCTGAAATAAACTTTTCCTAAACAAGAATATGGTGTTTTTATTTTCCAAACAAGAAGGCAGATCTCAGAGTTTCAGGAAAGGTACAGAGATGTGAAAGGAGAGGGGATGGTGGAAAGTCAGCTGTAACCCAGGGATGACTTTGGAGCCAGACGGAGCGGCTGGAAATTCTTGCCTCCCTCACTTATTAGCTTTTTGAGCATCAATTACCTTGACATTAAGTGATACAATTTATACATTTCAGAATTTTTGGAGGTATTCGCAATAATTTTTATTGAGGTGCCAGAACATAAGAGGGGTTTAGTGAATATCCAAATGGACTCTCAGTCTTTGATTTGACCCCATTTCTTCTTGTTCATTCCACCACTTTGGATAGGGAGCAGTGCTTAATATTTTCTTCCATGAGAAACCTGGAATTGATAGTCACCTCCGAGTGTTAAGTTATTCTGGATACATGTCCCAGAAGTTCTCCCCTAGGTAGGGTTGCTGGATAAAATACAAGATACCCTGTGGAGCATACTGACAAAACAAAAATTTAAAAAAAAATTTATCTGACATTCAAGTTTATCTAGCCATCCCGTATTTTTACTTGCTGAATTTGGTAACCCTATCATCAAGGCCTTAGTTTTCTAATTTCCCACTTTTAAAAGAGTTCATGGCCCATGGCTTCTCTTCTTGAGAACTTCTAATACCAAAACAACACTCTCTGGATTCCTGCCTATTTCCAGGTCTCCTTTCAGACTTCTTCCTCGGTGGATCAGAGTATGTATGTTTGTAAACATGACTTTGTATGTTTCTTTCCATTTCTAACATCAATTTTCTTTCTTTTCTCTCTCTCTCTCTTTTTTTTTTTTTTTTTTTTTTGAGACTGAGTCTTGTTCTGTTGTCCAAGCTGGAGTGCAATGGTATGATCTCAGCTCACTGCAGCCTCTGCCTCCAAGGTTCAAGCAATTCTGCTTCGGTCCCCCGAGTAGCTGGGACAACAAGCACGTGCCACCACATCACCCAGCTAATTTTTGTATTTTTAGTACAGATGGGGGATTCAGTATGTTGGCCAGACTGCTCTCGAACTCCTGACCTCAAGTGAGCCACTCGCCTCAGCTCCCCAAAGTGCTGGGATTACAGGCATGAGCCACTATCCCTGGCCACTAAATTCAATTTTTAACAACTTTGATCTCTTAGAGCTCTTAGTCATATCTCACTTGTATATTAGAGACATATGCTGGGATTTGTCAGCTTAAAAAGTGGGCAAATCCTTACCCCAGAATTCTTGATATGGGAGTGGTTTGCTTTGGGGAAAAGAAGGCACAGACAGTACTTATTTGATATCCTTCACAGTGCATAATATATCCGTGCATTCTTAGACTTAAAGTTGCTCCACCAACTCTTTCCTTGAGTAGTTCAGTTCATCATAATTGAGTGTAATCATATGCCAGGTACTCTGCCAATATCTGTGGAGACAAAGAGTAAGACACTGCACCACTCTCGAGGATCTCACTGAGGAGGAGAGGCAACAAAGCAGTGAATAGAGGATGCGATGCTGTGTGTGGTGCAGGCTCTGGCAGAGGAAGGCTGAGGACAATGCAGGAGCACGGGGTGGCGCCAGGCCTGACAGGGAGTGCCATGGAGGAGCAGACTCTGTGTTGACTAACTAGTGAGATACCAGGTGAAAAAAGGTGGTAAAGACGTTCTAGAAAAATGAAACCACATAAAGGCATGGCTACACCAACAACCAGACGTGAGCCAGGGAACTTCGTTTTTCACACTGAGATCCATGACTAGCAGATTTCCCACAAGTCTTATTATTGTTATTATTATTTTTACTTTTATTACCTGCTCCCAAAAGAGAGACAAAAAGAAGAAAAACTATTGAAATTGTATATCCTTATATCCTTTTTGTCTAGCACACCAGTTATCTTACACTGTAAGTTCTTAGAAGACGAAAAACAAAGAATGTGTATTTTAAAAGTACCTCAGGGTCAGAGAGAGACCTGTTTGAGGGAAATACAAGGAACAATGTGATAGGTAACTAGTTTACTTAAAGTTTCCTTGGGTCACAGCATTGTGATGTCATATTGTCAAATCAGTGTGACATCAGCATTACCATGACCAGCTCCTGCCCTTGTCACTTGCTTGAACTCTAGCTTCTTGGGAGTTGGTGGTGTTAGGCTGTTCCTCAATAAATACATCCAGCCCAGGTCTGTGCCTCTTTCTCAGACATTTGAAAGAATTGAAATCTCAAACCAACACTTAGTCAATCCCCTTATATCCAGCATGGATCATCACAGAGGATTTGCAGCATCTCTCTCTCTCTCTGTCTCTCTGTCTTTAAGTAGAGTCTCACTCTGTCACTGAGACTGGAGTGCAGTGGCACAATCATAGCTTACTGCAGCCTCAAACTCCTGGACTCAAGCGATCCTTCTGCCTCAGCTTCTTTAGTCGCTGAGACTACAGGTGTGCACCACCACACCTGGCTAATTTTAAAATATTTTGTGGAGACAAGATCTTGCCATATTCCCAAACTGATCTCGAACTCCTGGGCTCAAGCAATCCTCCTGCCTTAGCACATCCCAACACATCCCAGAGTGCTGGGATGATGTGCTTGAGCCACTGTGCTCAGCCACATCCTTCATTCTTTAAGCCTATGTGTGGAGGGCTGCTGATGTGCAGGACACAATGATCTAATGGAGTTACAGTGACAAGTGTGGCATTCCAACATCTGTGACCTTGCATAGTCTGCTTCTTAGGAAAAGAATAGATGAAGACATGGAAAAGAAGATACTTTATGGAATGATCCAAACTCATTAGCAGAACATCCTGCAGCTGGTGTAGGCCCTGGAAAGGCAGAGTGCTGAAGTGGAGTTGCATGAGATTGGGCAAACTAACATTTCTGAGCCTCAGTTTCCTCCTGTGTGCAATGGAGACTATAGTGCTTATCTCTGAGGAAGAGTTGTGAGGATCGACAGAGGTAAAAATGCTTGCTCAATGCTTAGCAATATGTCTGACACAGAGTTAGAACATAATGCGTGTTAGAGGGCTTTATTAGACTAGTCTGATGTTGCATATTCTTGAGCCTGTGGGAATCCCAGGTTCTGTACCCCTACTGAACTATCCCTTTCTATTAGTTAAGCCAGCCATCTGCTCTCCTTTTACCCCTGTCTTAGTCTGGTTTTTGCTGCTGTAAAAGAATACCTGAAACTAGATAATTAATAAAGAACAGAGACTTATTTCTTACAGTTCTGGAGACTGGGAAGTCCAAGATTGAAGGATCACATCTGATAGGAGGGCCTTCTTGCAGTATCACTCCATGGTGGAAGGTGAGAGGGCAAGAGAGGGCAAGAGAGAGCAAGAGAGGGCCAACCTAACTTTTATAACAAACCCTTTCCCATGATAGTAGTGACATTAACCCATTCATGAGGTCTCTGTCTTCATGACAGAGTCGCCTTTTAAAGGTCCTACCTCTTAACACTGTGGCACTGGGTATTAAGTTTCCCATGAATGAACTTTGGGCACACTTTCAAACCATAGCAACCCCAAACACATGCACCCCCAATCTAATGCTGCATTCAACATGTCCTCAAAGTCCTAAACTCCTAATCAGAGTAGTCTTCTCTTGAGGTCCAGATTATTTAATTTGACACTTCAGTGTCCAGGAATAGAAGACAGCCATACAAAATGTCTTCGTGGAATGTCTTCTGGAAGGTAATTCAGCTGATTCATTGCAAGCACTTTTGTACATTTCATGTCTGTCATGTCAAAAATATAGAATCAGAATACATTTATACTAATTAATTGCACTGATTATTACATATGCAAGGTTAGGGCCACTTGAATGTATTATTTAGATTGATGTAAAATAGATTAAAATGGCATAATTATCATAGTGTTAATTACAATTATATATATATTTTATACTTTAAGTTTTGGAATACATGTGCAGAACATGCAGGTTTGTTATAAAAGTGCCATGGTGGTTTGCTGCACCCATCAACCCATCATCTACATTAGGTTTTTCTCCTAATGCTCTCCCTCCCCTAGCCCCCCACTCCTCAACAGGCCCTGGTGTGTGATGTTCCCCTCCCTGTGTCCATGTGTTCTCATTGTTCAACTCCCACTTATGAGTGAGAACATGCAGTGCTTGGTTTTCTGTTCTTGTGTTCGTTTGCTGAGAATAATGGTTTCCAGCTTCATCCATGTTCCTGCAAAGGACATAAATTCATCCTTTTTTTCAGCTGCATAGTATTCTATGGTGTATATGTGCCACATTCTCTTAATCCAGTCTATCATTGATGGGCATTTGGGTTGGTTTCAAGTCTTTGCTATTGTGAACAGTGCTGCAATAAACATACCTGTGCATGTGTCTTTATAGTAGAATGATTTATAAACCTTTGGGTATATACCCAGTAATGGGATTGCTGGGTCAAACGGTATTTCCAGTTCTAGATCCTTGAGGAATCACCACACTATCTTCCACAATGGTTGAAGTAATTTACACTCCCACCAACAGTGTAAAAGCATTCCTATTTCCCCACATCCTCCCCAGCATCTGTTGTTTCCTGACTTTTTAATGATTGCCATTCTAACTGGTGTGAGATGGTATCTCATTGTGGTTTTGATTTGTATTTCTCTAATGACCACTGATGATGAGCTTTTTTTATATGTTTGTTGGTCACCTAAATGTCTTCTTTTGAAAAGTATCTGTTCATATCCTTCACCCACTTTTTGATGGGATTGTTTTTTTTCTTGTAAATTTAAGTTCCTTGTATATTCTGGATATTAGCCCTTTGTCAGATGGATAGATTGCAAAGATTTTCTCCCATTCTGTAGGTTGCCTGTTCACTCTGATCACAGTCTCTTTTGCTGTGCAGAAGCTCTTTAGTTTAATTAGATTCCATTTGTCTATTTTGGCTTTTGTTGCCATTGCTTTTGGTGTTTTAGTCATGAAGTCTTTGCCCATGCCTATGTCCTGAATGGTATTGCCTCAGTTTTCTTCTAGGGTTTTTATTGTTTTAGGTCTTGTGTTTAAATCTTTAAACCATTTTGAGTTAATTTTTGTATAAGGTGTAAGGAAGGGGTCCAGTTTCAGTTTTCTGCATATGGCTAGCCAGTTTTCTCAACACCGGTGGTTAAATAGGGAATCCTTTCCCCATTGCTTGTTTTTGTCAGGTTTTTCAAAGATCAGATGACTGTAGATGTGTGGTGTTATTTCTGAGGCCTCTATTCTGTTCCATTGGTCTATATATCTGTTTTAATATAAGTACCATGCTGTTTTGGTTACTATAACCTTGTAGTATAGTTTGAAGTCAGGTAGCGTGATGCCTCCAGCTTGGTTCTTTTTGCTTAGGATTGCCTTGGCAATGTGGGCTCTTTTTTGGTTCCACATGAACTTTAAAGTAGTTTTTTTTTTCCCCCAATTCTGTGAAGAAAGTCATTGGTAGCTTAATGGGGATGGCATTGAATCTATAAATTACCTTAGACAGTGTGGGCATTTTCACCATACTGATTCTTCCTATTCTTAAGCATGGAATGTTTTTCCATTTGTTTGTGTCCTGTTTTATTTCATTAAGCAGTGGTTTGTAGTGCTCCTTGAAGAGTTCCTTCACATCCCTTGTAAGTTGGATTCCTAGGTATTTTATTCTCTTTGTAGCAATTGTGGATAGGAGTTCACTCATGATTTGGATCTCTGTTTGTCTATTATTGGTGTGTAGGAATGCTTGTGGTTTTTGCACATTAATTTTATATCCTGAGGCTTTGCTGAAGTTGCTTATCAGCTTAAGGAGTTTTGGGGTTGAGACAATGGGGTTTTCTAAATATACAATAATGCCATCTGCTAACAGAGATAATTTGACTTCCTCTCTTCCTATTTGAATACCTTTTATTTCTTTCTCTTGCGTGATTGCCCTGGCCAGAACTTCCAATGCTATGTTGAATAGGAGTGGTGAGAGAGGGCATCCTAGTCTTGTGCCAGTTTTCAAAGGGATTGCTTCCAGCTTTTGCCCATTCAGTATGATATTGGCTGTGGGTTGGTCATAAATAGCTCTTATTATTTTGAGATATATTCCATCAATACCTAGTTTATTGAGTATTTTTAGCAGGAAGAGGTGTTGAATTTTATCGAAGGTCTTTTCTGTATCTATTGAGATAGTCATGTGGTTTTTGTCATTGATTCTGTTTATGTGATGGATTACGTTTATTGGTTTGTGTATGTTTAACCAACTGTGCATCCCAGAGATGAAGCCAACTTGAATGTGGTAGATAAGCTTTTTAATGTGCTGTGAATTCAGTTTGTCAGTATTTTATTGAGGATTTTCGCATTGATGTTCATTGGGGATATTGGCCTGAATTCTTCCTTTTTTGTTGTGTCTCTGCCAGATTTTGGTATCAGGATGATGCTGGCCTCATAAAATGAGTTAGGGAGAAGTCCCTCTTTTTCTATTGTTTGGAATAGTTTTAAAAGGAATGGTATCAGCTCGTCTTTGTACCTCTGGTAGAATTAGGCTGTGAATCCATCTGGTCCTGGTCTTTTTTTGGTTGGTGGGCTATTTGCTATTGCCTCAATTTCAGAACTTGTTATTGGTCTATTCAGGGATTTGTCTTCTTCCTGGTTTAGTCTTGGGAGGGTGTATGTGTCCAGGAATTGATCTGTTTCTTCTAGATTTTCTAGTTGATGTGCATAGAGGCGTTTACAGTATGCTTTGATGGCAGTTTGTATTTCTGTGGGTTCAGTGGTAGTATTCCCTTTATCATTTTTTATTGTGTCTATTTGATTCTTCTCTCTTTTCTTCTTTATTAGTCTGGCTAGTGGTCTATATATTTTGTTAATCTTTTCAAAAAACCAGCTCCTGGATTCATTGATTTTTTTGAAGGGTTTTTCGTGTCTCTATCTCCTACATTTCAGCTCTGATCTTAGTTATTTCTTGTCTTCTGCTAGCTTTTGAATTTGTTTGCTCTCACTTTTCTAGCTCTTTTAATTGTGATTTTAGGGTGTCAATTTTAGATCTTTCCTGCTTCCTCCTGTGGGCATTTAGTGATATAAATTGCCCTCTAACCACAACTTTAGCTGTGTCCCTGAGATTCTAGTATGTTGTGTCTTTGTTCTCACTGATTTCAAAGAACTTATTTATTTCTGCCTTAATTTCATTATTTACCTAGTAGTAATTTGGGAGCAGGTTGTTCAGTTTCCATGTAGTAGTGCAGTTTTGAATGAGTTTTTTAGTCCTGAGTTCTAATTTGATTGCACTGTGGTCTGAGAGACTGTTATGATTTCCATTCCTTTACATTTGCTGAGGAGTGTTTTACTTCCAATTGTATGACCAGTTTTAGATTAAGTGTGATGTGGTGCTGACACAAATATATATTCTGTTGATTTGGGGTGGAGAGTTCTGTAGATGTATATTAGGTCCACTTGTCCAGAGCTGAGTTCAAGTCCTGGATATCCTTGTTAACCATCTGTCTCATTGATCTGTTTAATATTGACAGTGGGGAATTAAAGCCTCCCATTATTATTGTGTGGGAGCCTGTCTCTTTGAAGGTCTCTATGGATTTGCTTTATGAATCTGGGTGCTCTTGTACTGGGTGCATACATATTTAGGATAGTTAACGCTTCTTGTTGCATTGATCCCTTTACCATTATGGAATGCCCTTCTTTGTCTTTGTGGATCTTTGTTGTTTTAAAGTCTGTTTTATCAGAGACTAGGATTGTAACTTCCGCTTTTTTTTTTGCTTTCCATTTGTTTGGTAAATATTTCTTCATCTCTTTATTTTGCGCCTATGTGTGTCTTTGCATGTGAGATAGGTCTCCTGAATACAGCACACTGATGGGTCTTGACTCTTTATCCAATTTTTCAGTCTGTGTCATTTAATTGAGGCATTTGGCCCATTTACATTTAAGGTTAATATTGTTATGTGTGAATTTGATCCTGTGATTATGATGCTAGCTGGTTATTTTTCCCATTAGTTGATGCAGTTTCTTCATAGTGCCAATGGTCTTTACATTTTGGTACGTTTTTGCAGTGGCTGGTACCATTTTTTTCTTTCCATATTTAGTGCTTCCTTCAGGAACTCTTGTAAGGCAGGCCTGGTGGTGACAAAAATCTCTCAACATTTGCTTGTCTGTAAAGGATTTTATTTCTCTTTTGCTTATGAAGCTTACTTTGGCTGGATATGAAATTCTGGGTTGAAAATTTTATTCTTTAAGAATGTTGAATAATGGCCTCCACCCTCTTCTGGCTTGTAGGGCTTCTGCAGAGAGATCTGCTGTTAGTCTGATGAGCTTCCCTTTGTGGGTAACCCAACCTTTCCCTCTGGCTGCCCTTAACATTTTCCCCTTCATTTCGACCTTGGTGAATCTGATGATTATTTGTCTTGGGGTTGCTCTTCTCGAGGAGTATCTTTGTGGTGTTCTCTGCATTTCGTGAATTTGAATGTTGAACTGTCTTGCTAGGTTGAGGTAGTTCTCCTGGATAATATCCTGAAGTGTGTTTTCCAACTTGGTTCCATTCTCCCCATCACTTTCAGGTACACCAATCAAACGTGGGTTTGGTCTTTTCACATAGTCCTATATGTCTTAGAGGGTTTGTTCATTCTTTTCCATTCTTTTTTTTGCTAATATTGTCTTCATGCTTTATTTCATAAGTTGATCTTCAATCTCTGATATCCTTTCTTCTGCTCAATGAATTTAGCTATTGGTACTTGTGTGTGCCTCACGAAATTCTTCTGCTATGTTTTTCAGCTCTATCAGGTCATTTATATTCTTCTCTAAAATGGTTATTCTATTTAGCAGTTCCTGTAACCTTTTATCAAGGGTCTTAGCTTCCTTGCATTGGGTTAGAACATGCCCTTTAGCTCAGAACCGTTTGTTATTACCCACCTTCTGAAGCCTGCTTCTGTCAGTTCATCAAACTCATTCTCCATCCAGTTTTGTTCCCTTGCTTGTGAGAAGCTGTGATCCTTTGGTGGAGAAGAGGCATTCTGTTTTTTTTGGAATTTTCAGTCTTTTTGCACTGGTTTTTCTTATGTTTGTCACTTTATCTACCTTTGGTCTTTCATGTTGGCGACCTTTGGATGGGGTTTTTGCTTGGTCATCCTTTTGGATGATGATGCTATTGCTTTCTGTTTGTTAGTTTTCTTTCTAACAGTCAGGCCCCTCTTCTGCAGGTCTGCTGGAGTTTGCTGGATGCCCACTCCCGACCCTGTTTCCTGGGTATCACCAGTGGAGGCTGGAGAACAGCAAAGATTGCTGCCTGCTCCTTCCTCTGGAAGCTTCATCCCAGGGGGACACCTACCAGATGCCAGCCAGAGTTCTCTAGTATGAGGTTTCTGTTGATCCCTGCTGGGAGGTGTCTTCCTATCAGCAAGCATGGGGGTCAGGGGCCCACTTGAGAAGGTAGTCTGTACCTTAGCAGGGCTCAAGTGTTGTGCTGGGAGATCCACAGCTCTCTTCAGAGCTGGCAGGCAGGAATGTTTAAGTCTGCTGAAGCTGCACCCACAGCCGCCCCTTCCCCAGTGTGCTCTGTCCCAGGGAGATGGGAATTTTATCTATAAGCCCCTGACTGGGGCTACTGCCTTTCTTTCAGAAATGCCCTGCCTAGAGAGGAGGAATCTAGGGAGGTAGTCTGGCTACAGTGGCTATGCAGTGCTGCCCTGGGCTCTCCCCAGTTCAAACTTCCCCACAGCTTTGTTTACACTGTGAGGGGAAAATCACCCACTCAAGCCTCAGTAATGGTGGATGCTCCTCCCTCCACCAAGTTCGAGTGTCCCAGGTTGACTTCAGACTGCTGTGCTGGCAACAAGAATTTCAAGCCAGTGGATCTTAGTTTGTTGGGCTCCGTGGGGGTGAGATCCACTGAGCAAGACCACTTGGTTCCATGGCTTCTGCCCCCTTTCCAGGGGAGTGAATGGTTCTGTTTTGCTGGTCTTCCAGGCGCCACTGGGATATGAGAAAAGAAACTCCTGCAGCCAGCTTGGTGTCTGCCCAAATGGCCACGCAGTTTTGTGGTGGTATAGACACCTGAGGGAATCTCCTGGTCTGTGGGTTGTGAAGACCATGGGAAAAGCATAGTATCTGGGCCAGATAGCACCATCCTTTATGGCACAGTGCCTCATGGCTTCCCTTGGCTAGGGGAGGGGGTTCCCCAATACTTTGAGCTCCCCAGGTAAGGCGACACCCCACCCTGCTTCTGCTCACCCTCCATGGGCTGCACTCACTGTCTAACCAGTCCCAGTGACATGAACTGGGTACCTCAGTTGGAAATGCAGAAATCACCTGCCTTCTGCGTTGCTCTCACTGGGAGCTGCAGACCAGAGCTGTTTCTATTCGGCCATCTTGCCTGGGAATTATTGCCCAGGCATTATGCAGATTTATGTAAAATGGATTAAAGTGGCATAATTATCATTGTCTTAATTACAATTATAATACTGACTCTCACCTAAGAAATGTGGTTTGAAGACTAAATTATAATTCTCTTAAAGCTTGGCTTTTATCAACAGAGACGTAGCTTAAACCTTTCCAATCATCTGTTCTACTGATTTCTATGTAGGCCTAGTATTTGAAAGGCAAGTGACAGTTTCAGTCACCTTTCTAGTAACTTTTCAGATCAAAGAGAGACACAGATGTGTAACGCAACATAAGGAAGGTGAGAAGAAAGCACTAAGCTAAAGACTTAAAGGTGAATATGCTTTATCATCTAGGTATAATATTTAAATAGCTGATAAAATCTACAGATAAGTCATGTTTTAAGCAAATGTGATAAAAATTTAATGTAATAAAACAGACAAATTAGGAATGAATAATTATATTAAAGATGAATGCTTTGCTTTACAAAACAATTCACCATAGGATACACAAATAGCACTTTTCTTGGTGTATTTAAAGTGTGACTACTATTTAGAAAGTAATTTATACACAGATTTGCAGTGTAACTATATAAGATACATATTTTACTTACAATTCAATTGGAATTATGGATCAAGGATGGCCCTGAAAGATAAAAGTAAGGGAAAATACAAACTTGGCATTGCCTAGATGATAAGAATAAGAAGCTAGTATTGTTATTTTTATGTCTTAAAAAATATACGCAACAAACAAACATCACTCAATAACTGAGGAAGCTGAGATATTTGAGAGAAGCTGTTGTGATTCAGTTTGCAGAAGAAAAGACTGAGAAAACCTTTGTGAGATTCAGGTCAGTGAGAGCTTGATGCAGAGAAAGGCTACCAGCTGGGCTCCTTACTATAGTGCTCTAGTAATGATGACAGTCATGGCTGGAAGTGGTGGTGACATGTATCAAGAACTTACAGTGCTCTAGGAACTGTGTTGGGTATTTTAAATAAATGATTTCTTTCAGCTCCTGCAGCAACCATTGAGTTGGGATAATATTATTACCCTTTTTTACGGCTGAGGAAACTAAGGCTTAGGAAAGTTTTCCAAGACATCATCAGCAAGCCCAGATGTGTTGACTCCAAAACCCAGTGCTTTCAAACATTGTATAGAGAGTGTAGACATTTTATTGTGAGACCCAAGGAAGACTCTTCAACAGTGAGAGTTTCAAAATTCTAACACACTGCTAAATATTCATGGTAATATTTGTTGACAGAGAAAGCATACTTAAAAAGAGATTGGCTCTTAGTTGCCTTGGGTAATCTAGATGAGGATCAGGGTAGACATAAAAGGATTTTGCAACTTTCACCTGTGGTGATTCTGTAGCAATTAGTGGCTGCACCTCTACAGTAATTTTTTAATTCTTTATAAAATTTATTATTTTTTATTTTTGTGGATACATAGTAGATATATAGATTTATGGATTTATTTTGATACAGGGATACAGTGCATAGTAATCACATTTGGGTAAATGAGGTAGCCATCCCCTCAAGCATTTATCCTTTGTGTTACAGACAATCCAATTATACTCTTAGTTATTTTTAAATGTACAACAAATTATTGCTGACTATAGTCACCCTGTTGTGCTATCCAATACTAGGTCTTATTCATTCTGTATAATTATTTTTTGTAGCCATTAAACATCCCCACTTCCCCTCTCCCCTACTACTCTTCCCAGCCTGTGGTAAACCATCCTTCTACTCTCTGTCTCCATGAGTTCAATTGTTTTAGTTTTTAGCTCCCAGAAATAAATGAGAACATGCAAAGTTTGTCTTTCTGTGCCTGGCTTATTTCACTTGACATACGATCTCCAGTTCCATCCATGTGGTTGCAAATGACAGAATCTCATTCTTTTTTTGTGGTCGTATAGTACTCTATTGTGTACTATTTATGTATGACATTTTCCTTGTCCGTTTGTCTGTTGATGGCCACATAGGTTGCTTCCAAATCTTGGTTATTGTGAATAGTGCTGCAATAAGCATGGAAGTGCAGATATCTCATTGATATATTGATTACTTTTCTTTGGAGTAGAAATTTCCCTAGTAGTGGGATTGCTGGATCTTATGGTAGCTCTGTTTTTTGAGGAACTGTCAAACTATTCTCCATAGCAGTTGTACTAATTTATATTACTACCAGCAGTGTATGAGTTTCCCTTTTCTCCACATCCCCGTCAACATTTGTTTTTGCCTGTCTTTTGGATAAAAGCCATTTTAACTGGGGTGAGATATCTTGTTGCAGTTTTCATTTGCATTTCTCTGATGATCAGTATATACCTATTTTCCATTTGCATGTCTTCTTTTGAGAAATGTCTATGCAGCTGTTTTCCCCATTTTTAAATTGGATTATTACGTTTTTTCCTATAGAGCTGTTTGAATTCCTTGTATATTCTAGTTATTAACCTCTTGTCAGATAAATTGTTTGTAAATATTTTTTCTCATTCTGTGGGTTTTCATTTCACTTTGTTGATTGTTTCCTTTGAGGTGCAGAAGCTTTTTAACTTGATGTGATGTTGTTTGTCCATTTTTGCTTTGGCTGTTTGTGCTTGTGGGATATTATTCAATAAATCTTTGGCCAGTCCAATGTCCTGGAAAGTTTCTGTAATGTTTCCTTTTAGTAGTTTTATACTTTGAAGTTACATAGTTAAGTTTTTACTCCGTTTTGATTTGATTTTTGAATGTGGTGAGAGATAGGGATCTAGTTTTATTCTGCATGTGTACCTCCAATTTTCTCAGCACTATATATTGAAAAGACTATCCTTTTCCCAATATGTGTTCTTGTCACCTTTGTTGAAAATGAGTTTACTGCAGATATATAGATTTATTTCTGGGTTCTTTAATTTGTTCCTTTGGTCTGTGTGTCTATTCTTATGCCAGTTACCATGCTGTTTTGGTTACTACAGCTCTGTAGTATAATTTGAAGTCAGGTATTGTGATTCCTCCAGTTTTGTTTTATTTTTGCTCAGGATAACTTTGGCTATTCTGGGTCTTTTATGGTTCCATATACATTTTTTGATTGTCTTTTCTATTTCTTTGAAGAATGTCATTGGTGTTTTGATACGGATTGTGTTGAATATGTAGATTGCTTTGGGTAGTATGAACATTTTAACAATATCAATTGTTCCAATCCATGAATATGAAATATCTTTTCATATTTTTGTGTCTTCAATTTCTTTTGCCAAAGTTTTATAGTTTTTGTTGTAGAGATGTTTCGGTTCTTTGGTTAATTCATAGGTATTTAATTTTATTTATAGCTATTGTAAATGGAATTACTTAAATTTTTTTTTTTCAGATTGTTCACTCTTGGCATATAGAAATGCTACAGATATTTGTGTGTTGATTTTGTATCCTGAAATTTTACTGAATTTGTTTATTAGTTCTAATATTTTTTTGGTGAAATCTTTAGGTTTTTCCAAATATAAGTTCATATCATCTTCAAACAAGGATAACTTGACTTCTTCCTTTCCAATTTGGATGCCCTTTATTTCTTTCTCTTGACTGATTGCTCTAGCTAGGACTTCTCTGTGTTGAGCAACAGTAGTGAAAGTGGGCATCCTTGTCATGTTCCAGATCTTAGAGAAAAGGTTTTCAGTTTTTCCCCATTCACTATGATACTGCTGAGAATCTGTCATACATGGCTATATAGTGTTGAGGCATGTTTCTTGTATACATAGTTTTTGGAGGGCTTTTAATCATGAAGGGATGTTGAATTATTGAATGCTTTTTCAGCATCAATGGAAATGATCATATTGTTTTTGTCCTTCATTCTGGTGGTGTGATGTGTCATATTGATTGATTTTCATATGTTGAATCATCCTTGCATCCCTAGGATATATCCCACTTGGTTATGATGAATGATCTTTTTAATGTGTTGTTGAATTCAGTTTGATAGTATTTTGTTGAGGATGTTTGCATCAATGTTTATCAGGGATATTGGCCTGTAGTTTCTTTTTCAGATTTGTCTTTGTTTGGTTTTGGTGTCAGGGTAATACTGGCCTCTTAAAATGAGTTTGGAAGTATTCTTTCCTTCTCTAGTTTTCAGAATGGATTGAGTAGGGTTGGTATTAGTTCTTCATTAAATTTTTGGTAAAATTCAGTAGTGAAGCCATCAAGTCCCAGGCATTTCTTTGCTGGCAGACTTTTTGTTACAGCTTCAATATTGTTATTTGTTATTGATTTGTTCAGATTTTGGATTTCTTTATAGTTGAATTAGGTAGGTTGTATATATCTAAGCTTTTACCCATTTCTTCTAGGTTTTCCAATTTCTTGGCATATAGTTTTTCATAGTATCCTCTAATGATCCTTTGAATTTCTGCAGCATTGGTTGTACTGTCTCCTTTTTCATCTTTGATTTTACTTATTTGACTATCATTTCTTTTTTCTTAATTGGGCTAAAGGTTTGTCAATTATGTTTCTCTTTTTAAAAAACAACTTTTTGTTTTGTTGATCATTTATATTGATTTCTTCATTTCAATCTTGTTCGTTGATTTTTGTTATTTCTTTTCTTCAACTAATTTTGGGTTTGGTGTGCTCTTGTTTTTCTAGTTCTTTAGGGTATATCATTAGTTTTCTTATTTGACATTTTTCTACTTTTTTGATGTAAGTGCTTATGGTTATAAACTTCCCTCTTAGTACTGCTTTCACTGTATCCCATAGATTTTAGTGTGTTATGTTTCTATTATTATTTGTTTCAATATATTTTTCAATTTCTTTCTTAATTTCTTCATTGACCCATTGGCCACTCAGGAGCATATTGTTTAATTTCCATGTGTTCGAATAGTTTCCAAATTTCCTCTTTTTATTGTTTAGTAGTTTTATTCCATTATGATCAGAGAACATACTTCATATTATTTCAGTTTTTTGAATGTTTTATTACTTCTTTTGTGACCTAAGACATCATCTATCCTTGGAATAATGCATGTGCTGAGGAGAAGAATATGTATTCTGCAGCTGTTGAATGAAATATTCTGTAAGTATCTATCAGGTCCATTTGGTCTGTAGTGCAGATTAAGTCTGATGTTTCTTTGTTGATTCTGTGTCTGGATGATCTGTCCAACACTGAAAGTGGGCTGTTGAAGTCTCCAGGTATTATTGTATTAGAGTCTGTCTTTCTCTTCATTTTAAATAATATTTGCTTTATGTTTCTGGGTGTTCCAGTGTTGGGTGCACATATACTTACAACTGTTATATCCCTTTGCTGAATTTACCCCTTTATCATTGTTGTCTGTTTTTATAGTTTTTGTCTTGAAATATATTTTTTTCTGATGTAAGTATGCTACTCTTGCTCATTTTTGGTTTCCATTTGTGTGGAATGTCTTTTTCTACGCTTTTATTTTCAGTCTTTATGTGTGTGTTTCCTCACAAGTGAATTTTTTTCACTTGTAAGGAACAAGTGAAAAAACAAGCAACAAATTGTTGTGTCTTGTTTTTTAATCCATTCATTTCCTTCATGTCTTTTGATGAGAGAATTTAGTCAATTTATACTGACTGAGTTATTACTGATAAGTAAGAACTTACTCCTGCCATTCTGTTGTTTGTTTTCTGGTTGTTTTGTGGCCTTCTCCTCCTTCTTTCCTTCCTTCCTGTCTTCCTATTAATGAAGATAATTTTCCCTGCTTGTATGTTTTAATTTGCTGCTTTTTATTTTTTGTATATCTGTTTTATGTTTGATGATTTGAGGTTACCACGAGGCTTTCCAATAACATCTTATAACCCATTATTTTAAACTGATGACAATTTAATATTGACTGCAAAAACAATCTGACAAACAAGCAATGAGAAAATGAATAAAAACTACACTTTAACTTTATCCCACTATTTTTTAACTTTGTGTTGTTTTTGTTTATATCTTATACTGTCTGTCTTGAAAAGTTGTTGTAGTTATTATTTTTGGTATGTTCATCTTTTAGTCTTTCTACTCAGGATATGAATGATTTACACACTACAATCACAATGTTATAATATTCTGCTGGGTTGATGAAATTCCTCAGCTTTCATTTGTCTAGGAAAGTCTTATTTCTCCTTCATGTTTGAAAAAATGTATATATATATAAGTAAATAAATATATATATATATTTACCAGATGTTCTAGGGTAATTTTTTTTTCCTTTAGCCTTTTAAATATGTCATGCAACTCTCTCCTGGACTATAAGATTTCCATTGAAAAGTCCACTGCCAGATATATTGGAGCTCCATTATTTGTTATTTGTTTCTTTTCTCTTGCTGCTTTTAGGATCTTTTCTTTATCCTTGATCTTTGGGAATTTAATTATTAAATGCCTTGATGTAGTCTTGTTTGGTTTATATCTGTGTGGTGTTCTATAACGTTTTTGTACTTGTATATTGATATCTTTCTCTAGGTTTGGAATGTTCTCTGTTTTTATGCCTTTGAATAAACTTTCTACCCTTCTCTCTCTCTCTACCTTCTCTTCAAGATCAATAACTCTTATATTTGCTCCATTGAAGTCATTTTCTAGATCTTGTAGACACGCTTCATTTTTTAAATTCTCTTTCTTTTGCCTCCTCTGACTGTATATTTTTAAATAGCCAGTCTTTAAGCTCACTAATTCTTTCTTCTGCTTGATCCATTCTGCTATTAAGAGACTTCAGTATGTCAATTGCATTTTTCAACTCTAGAATTACTGCTTGATTCTTTTTAATTATTTTAATCTCTTTGTTAGATTTATCTGATGGAATTCTGAATTCCTTCTCTGTGGATATGGTTTGGCTGTGTCCCCACCCAAATCTCATCTAGAATTGTAACTCTCACAATTACCACATGTTGTGGGAGGAACCCAATGGGAGGTGACTGAATTATGGGGGTGGGTCTTTCTGCTCTCTTCCTGTGGTAGTGAATGAGCCTCATGAGATCTAATGGTTTTAAAAATGGAATTTCTCTGCACAAGCTCTCTCTTTGACTCCTGCCATCCATGTAAGATGTAACTTGCTCCTTCTTGCCTTCTGCCATGATTGTGAGGCCTCCCAAGCCATGTGGAACTGTAAGTTCAACAAACCTCTTTCTTTTGTAAATTGCTCAGTCTCAAGTATGTCTTTATCAGCAGTGTGAAAGCAGACAACTACATCTGTGTTATCCTGAATTTCTTTGAGTTCTCTCAAAACAGCGATTTCGAATTCTCTGTCTGAAAGGTCACATATTTCTGTTTCTCTATGATTGGTCCCTGGTGATTTATTTAGTGTTCTTGGTGAGGTCATGTTTTCCTGGATGGTCTTGATGCTTATAGATGTTCATCAGTGTGTGGGCATTGAAGAGTTGGGTACTGATGACAGTCTTCACTGTCTGGGCTTGTTTGGACCCATAGTTCTTGGAAGGCTTTCCAGGGCTAGAAAGGACCTGGATGTTGGATCTAACTTTTGGTCACTGCAGCTGTATCTGCATTAGGGGGCACCCCAAGCCCAGTAATGCTGTGGCTCTTGCAGACTTGTAGAAGTATCACCTTAGTGGTCTTCTATAAGATCTGGAAGGATTCTCTGGTTTACTAGGCAGAGACTCTTGTTCTCTTCCTTTAATTTCTCCAAAACAAACAGAGTCTTTCCCTGTATTGAACTTCCTGGAGCTGAGGGAGGAGTGACACAAGGACCCCTGTGGCCACCACCACTAGGACTGTGCTGGGTCAGACTCTAGGGCTCTACAATCAGCGGGTGTCAAATCCAGCCAGACCTCTGTCCTTTCCTTCAGGATGGAAAGTTTCCCCTAGCCCTAGATGTGTCCAGAGATGCTGTATGGCAACCAGGACCTTGAGTTCAGAAAGCTTAGGTGTCTACCTCATTCTCTATTCTACTGTATCTTAACTGGAGCCCAAACAACAAGACAAAGTCTTTCCCACTCTTCCCTCCCCTTTCCACAAGCAGAGGAGTCTCTCTCTGTGACCACCATCACCCCAGGCCTGCAGTGAGTATGACTTGGCTAACAGCAATGTTTAGCCAGTGTCCGGGACCAAGTGCTCTTCAATCAACTTGTGGCGAATTTGCCAAGCTTGAGACTCTCCCTTAAGGGAGAGTGAATTCCCCTCAGCCAAGGGCAGGGCCATTAATGCTGTCTAAGCATCAAGGCCTGGACTTGGGGACCCTAAGAGCCTGTTTGTTGCTCTCTTCCACTGTGGCCAAGCTCTTACCTAAGCTCTAAGACCCAAGCCCCCTTTATTCTTTCTTCCCCTTTTCTCAAGCAGAAGGAGTTTCTCCCTGTAACCACCACAGCTGGGAATTCGTTGGGTCACACCTGAAGCTGGTGTGTCTGAGTCTTACCCAAGTCCCGTGGCAAGACCTTCCTGGCTACTGCTGCTGCTCCTTATTCGGAGTCCAAGGCTCTTTAGTCAGTAGGTGATGAATCCTGCTAGGATTAGGTTCTTCCCTTCAAGGCAGTGGGTTCCTTTGTAGCCCAGGGCATGTCTCAAAATGGCATCCATGAGCTGGGGCCTGGTATGGAGACTCTGTCTGTTGCCCTATCCTACTGTGGTTGTGCTGGTGTCCACGTTGTGGGACAAAGTTCTTTTTACTCTTTCCTCTCCTTTCTTCAGATGGAGGGAAGAAATCTCTCATGGAGCTGCAAGCCATACTTCCTGGGGTTGGGGGAGGTGTGGTGCAAGTAGTACCTTTTATCTCACTAGGTCACATGCCTCCCCCAACCAAGTCTACTGGCTCTGAGCCCAGAAAAGCATCAGGACTTGACCAGGAATTGCAGTCCTTTTGGCTTAGTCTTTTGAGTTTATTTAGAATCCCAGAGCACTTTAGCCTATGGTGGTAAGGCATGCCAGAAGTCAGGTTCCAGCCACTGGGATAGGTGATTCCTCTCCGGCTAGGGCTGGTCTAAATGCTGCCTCTGTGGGTGCTGATTTAGTTTTGCCTGGTATTGCTTCGCACTGTGACAGAGCATCAACGCAAAGTCCAATGCAAAGTCCCCCATCACTGCATTCTCCTTCCCACAAGTGCACAGATTCTCTCTCCTCTTCACCCAGCTGCTGCTAGAGGGTAGGGGAAAGGTGGCATCAGCAATTCAAGACTTTCTTTTGTTTACTCTCTTCAGAGCCTCTTTCAGTGATATGAAGTTAAAACTAGGTCCTGTGATTGCTCACCTGATTTTTTGTTCTTATGAAGGTGCTTTTCTTGTGTGGATAGTTGTTAAATTTGATGTTCCTGTGGGGAGGACAATCAGTGGAGGCTTCTATTCAGCCATCTTGCTCTGCCTCGTCGTCTACAGTAACATTGCCAATAATCCAAATGTTCAGATGTGTCACCATAGCTGTTTACTATGATTTAAAGTGACCATATTTTAAAATAAAATATAGATGCTGTGGTTGGCCAAAGTTTGATTTGATTTGATTTTTTCTGATTTGTGAATTTTTAAAGAAGAGGTCTCACCAAACTATAAAAATGATATCAGGCTTAGTTACATGTTCAAGGAATCTCATTTTTTTAAAACACACGTAATTCATAAATCCAGGTTGTTTGGAAATTCTTCTGGGTGTAGATGTGGGAGCTCTCTGAAAGCTCCATGTTGACTGGTGAGTGAGTGTCCCTCCGAAGCCTTTTCTAGCTGGAGCTGCCAGGCAGCACTTCTCATTTCAGATCTCATTGAACTCTCTTTTGACCATCTGCCTTGAAGCGCTACTTCTCTGTCTTTCTTATCAGTCTCATGATCTAGTGGTTTAATATAGTTATAGTGAAATGTCTTCCCACTAAACCAGTAGCTTTTGGTAATTTGTACCACATGCTGTCATCTATTTTGGAAATTTTAATTTGGTAAAATCCTCTGTGATGGCATGCATATGAAAAAACCGTACAAAAGAAGATTATACTGTATTGATTTCTCTGGATCTAATTGTTCTCTTGAGTGCTGGTGAATTTGACTTTTTCTTTTCCTCATATATACTTGTAAAAATCCATGGAATTTTAAATAACATTTTATATGTAAATAATGCTTCTTTTTGTCTGACTGAAGACATTATCAGCTTGAAATGCTAATTTCGTTGTATCACAGCAATTCAGCAACTAGAATATTTTTTATCTGAAAGCAGTTTTTACCGTCTCAAGAAAGAAACATGTTAGTAGAAGAAACAGGCTATGCTTATTTTCTCCACTAGTAGAGCATTTTCCATTTGTATTAAGTTTACATAAAACTAACCATTAAAAGTAGTTTATTTAAAAAGCAATTTATTTAAAAAGACAGTTAGTGTAGTCTGTGCCAACATAAACCCAAATAATTGATTCAGTTAACTGAGGCAAAATTTAATAGTGTTTAGCCTGAAAAACTTGTTTGGGAGTGGCCTGCTTTGGAGAAGGGGAGGAGTAATGTCAAATCCTTTTTATGACTAGAAGTTTTAATTCACTTTGAAGTAACCTGGTTTGTAACAATGGTGCTTTGTGTCTTAAAGACATTAGCTCCCCAACTTTCTTTAGGTCACAATAATTCTAATATATCTTTTTCTATCCTTTCCAATTTTCTCTGTCCTTCTGTTTTTGGTTGGTCTCTCGTTTTTTTTTTTTTTGTTTTTTTGTTTTTTTTTTTTTAAATACAGTCTAACAATACAGGCATGCCTCATTTTATTTTATGTTGATAGATTACATTTCTCAAATATTGCATGTTTTATAAATTGAAGGTTTGTGGCAATTATGCACTGAACAAGTCTCTTGGTTCCTTTTCCTCAACAGCATGTGCTCACTTGTCTCTTGCCACATGTTGGTAACTCTTGCAATATTCCAAACTTTTTCATTATTATTATATCTGTTATGGGTGTCTGTGATCACTGATCTTAGATGTTACTATTGTAATTGTTTTATAGCATCATGAACCTTGCCCATATAAGATGGTGAACTTAATAAATGTTGTGTGAATTCTGACTGTTCCACAACTGGCTGTTCTCCCATCTCTCTCCTTCTTCTTGGGCCTATTTCCTGAGATACAACATATTGAAGTTAGGCCAATTAATAACCCTACAGTGGCCTCTAAGTATTCAAATGAAAGGAAGAGTTGCACCTCAGTAACTTTAAATCAGAGGTTAGAAATGATTAAACTTAGTGAGGAAGGCATATTCAGAGTTGAGATAGGCCAAAAGCTAGGCCTCTTGTGCCAAACAGTTAGCCTAGTTGTAAAAGCAAAGGAAGGGGTTCCCTTTTTTTCATACTTTAAGTTCTAGGGTACATGTGCACAATGTGCAGGTTTGTTACCTATGTATACATGTGCCATGTTGGTGTGCTGCACGCGTTAACTAGTCATTTACATTAGGTATATCTCCTAATGCTATCCCTCCCTGCTCCCCCGACCCCACGACAAGCCCCCATGTGTGATGTTCCCCCCCGTGTCCATGTGTTCTCATTGTTCAATTCCCACCTATGAGTGAGAACATGTGGTGTTTGGTTTTCTGTTCTTGCAATAGTTTGCTCAGAATGATGGTTTCCAGCTGCATCCACGTCCCTACAAAGGACATGAACTCATCCTTTTTTACGGCTGCATAGTATTCTGTGGTGTATATGTGTCACATTTTCCTAATCTAGTCTATCACTGATGGACATTTGGGTTGGTTCCAAGTCTTTGCTGTTGTCAATAGTGCCGCAATAAACATATGTGTGCGTGTGTGTTTATAGCAGCATGATTTATAATCCTTTGGGCATATATCCAGTAATGGGATTGCTGGGTCAAATGGTATTTCTAGTTCTAGATCCTGGAGGAATCACCACACTGTCTTCCACAATGGTTGAACTAATTTACAGTCCCATCAACTGTGTAAAAGTGTTCCTATTTCTCCACTTCTGCTCCAACACCTGTTGTTTCCTGACTTTTTAATGACCGCCATTGAACTGGTGTGATATGGTATCTCACTGTGGTTTTGATTTGCATTTCTCTGATGGCCAGTGATGATAAGCATTTTTTCATATATCTGTCGGCTGCATAAATGTCTTCTTTTGAGAAGTGTCTGTTCATATCCTTTGTCCACTTTTTGATGGGGTTGTTTGATTTTTTCTTGTAAATTTGTTTCTTTGTAGATTCTGGATATTAGCCCTTTGTCATATGGGTAGATTGTAACTCAGGATTAAGAAACTCACTCCAAACCGCTCAACTACGTGGAAACTGAACAACCTGCTCCTGAATGATTACTGGGTACATAATGAAATGAAGGCAGAAATAAAGATGTTCTTTGACACCAATGAGAACAAAGACACAACATACCAGAATTTCTGGGACACATTTAAAGCAGTGTGTAGAGGGAAATTCATAGCACTAAATGCCCACAAGAGAAAGCAGGAAAGATCTAAAATTGACACCCTAACATCACAATTAAAAGAACTAGGGAAGCAAGAGCAAACACATTCAAAGGCTAGCAGAAGGCAAGAAATAACTAAGATCAGAGCAGAACTGAAGGAGACAAAGACACAAAAAATCTTCAAAAAATCAATGAATCCAGGAGCTGGTTTTTTTGAAAAGATCAACAAAATTGGAAAAGGTTCTTGAAGGAAATTAAAGTACTACTCCAGTAAATACACAGATGATAAGAGAGTGAAACAGTGTTACTGCCGATATGGAGAAAGTTTTAGTGGTCTATAGAAGATCAAATCAGCCACAATATTCCCTTAAGCTGAACCCTACTCCAGAGCAAGGCTCTAACTTGCTTAAATTTTATGAAGGCTGAGAGAGAAGAAGTTGCAGAAGAAAAATTTGAAGCTATCAGAGGATGGTTTATGGAGTTTAAGGAAAGAAACCATCTTGATAACAAAAGTGCAAGGTAAAGCAGCAAGTGCTGATGGAGAAGGTGTAGCAAGTGTGATCCAGAAGGTCTAGCTAAGATAATTGATGAAGGTGGCTACACTAAACAAAAGACTTTTTTTCAATGTGGATGAAATAGCCTTATATTGGGAGAAGATGACATCCAGGACTTTTATAACTAGAAAGGAGATGCCAATGCCTGGCCTAAGTTTCAAAGGATAGGATGACTCTCTTGTTAAGGGCTAATGCAGCTGATGACTTCTAATGAAGTCAGTGCTCATTTACCGTTCCAAAAATCCCAGGACATTTAAGAATTATGCTACATCTACTCTTCCTGTGTTCTCTAAATGGAACAACAAAGTCTAGTGACAGCATATCTGTTTACAGTATGATTTACTGAATATTTTAAGATGGCTGTTGAGACCTAGTGCTCAGAAAAAAATTTCTTCCAAAATATTACTGCTCGATAATGCACCTCATCACCCATTAGCTCTGATGGAGATGTACAAGGAGATAAATATTGTTTTTGTGCTCACTAACACAACATCCATTCTGCAGCCCATGGTCAAGGAGTAATTTTGATTTTCAAGTCTTATTATTTAAGAAATACATTTTGCAAGGCTATCACTGCCATAGGTAATGATTCCTCTGATGGATCTGGCAAGTCAATTAAAAACCTTCCGGAAAGGATTTACCATTCTAAATGCCATTAAGAATGTCTGCGATTCATGGGAGGAGGTCAAAATATCAACATTAACAGGAGTTTGGAAGAAGCTGATTCCAACCCTCATGCACAAATTTGAGGAACTAAAAACTTCAGTGAAGGAAGTAACTACAGACGTGGTGGAAATAGCAAGAGAACTAGAATTAGAAGTGGAGTCTGAAGATGTGACTCAATTGCTGCAATCTCGTGGTAAAACTTGAATGAGAAGTTACTTCTTATGGATGAGTAAAGAAAGTGGTTTCTTGAGATGCAACCTACTCCTGGTGAAGATGCTGTGAATATTGTTGAAATGACAACAAAAGATTTAGAATATTACATAAACTTAGCTGATAAAGCAGCAGCAGGGTTTGAGAGGATTGACTCCAGTTTGAAAGAGTTTCTACTGTTGATAAAATGCTTTCAATCAGCCTTGTCAATCAGCATTGCATGCTACAGGGAAATCTTTAGTGAAGGGAAGAATGAGCCAACGTAGCAAACTTCATCTTCTTATTTTAAGAAATTGCTATAGTCACTGCAATATTCATCAGCCACCATCCTCATCAGTCAGTAACCATTGATATCAAGACAAGACCCTCCACCAGCAAAAAGTTTATGACTCACTGAAGGCTCAGATGGTTGTTTGCAATTTTTTAATCAAGAAAAGTATTTTAAAAATTAAAGATATGTACTTTGTTTACATAATGCTATTAGATACTTAGTAGACTATAGTACGGTATAAGCATAACTTTTATATGCACTAGGAAACCAAAATGTTCATGTGATTTGCTTTGTTGCAATATTTGCTTTATCATGATGGTCTGGATATAATCTGCAATATCTCTGAGGTATGCCTGTATTGTTCTCATAACTTGAGAATTTAGTTCCTTTATAATTAATATGAGTACTAATGTATATGGATTTATATGTACCATTTTATTTTGTGCTTTCTTCTTATCCCACTTTTTTTGGTCTCTCATCACCAGCCTTCCTTCTTGCCTTTCTTTAGATCAGTTGAAATCTGTCTTTAAATCAATCTAAATATTTTTTCTTATTGTTTTTCCTTCTTCATATTTTGAAGTTACATATGCCATGCTATGTTTCTTTTAAATGGTTACTCTAGCCATTTTAAAATATATGCTTAACAGAATCTGAACTTATCTTTACTTACCTTGTGATACACAAGACATTTTCATGCTGATAGCTTCCTATCAATGTATTTTTTTTCTAGCGCAATACTTTAGTTTGGTTCCTATTTTGTTAACCTTTCACATTAGACCTTATTATTTTGTTTAATATAGTTAATTTTTTAGCATAAACCACTTATTTACCAATATTTTTACTTTCTATCCATTTTTACATCACATAGCTTCCATATAGTTTCCCTTCTATCTGACATACATCCTTTAACATTTATTTATTTATTTATTCATTTATTTGTTTTTTAAATATGTTATGTTATGTTATGTTATGTTATGTTATGTTATGTTATGTTGTTTTTTGAGACTGCGTCTCGCTTTGTCGCCCAGGCTGGAATGCAGTGGCGCGATCTCCTCTCACTGCAAACTCCGCCTCCCGGGTTCACCCCATTCTCTTGCCTCAGCTTCCCGACTAGCGTACGCCACCACGCCTGGCTAATTTTTTGTATTTTTAGTAGAGACGGGATTTCACCGTGTAAGCCAGAATGGTCTCGGACTCCTGACCTCGTGATCCACCCGTCTTGGCCTCCCAAAGTGCTGGGATTACAGGCCTGAGCCACTGTGCCCGGCCTTAACGTTTATTTTACTGATGTTCTATTGGTTATAAATTCTCTAATTTTTTCTCTAAATGACTTCATTTTGTGCTTCTTGAAAAATCAGTCTGCTGTGCGTATGCGTTTGGTTACTTTCAGTACTTTGAAGCTATTGATTTTTTAAATTGCAGTTGACAAGTCTTATTAGTCTACTTGTTACTCTTTTTTAAGTGGTCTGTCTTTTCTCTCAGGATGCTTTTATAAATATTTTCCTTTAATATTCTGAAGTTTTTTTATTGTTGATTTACAGAACTCTGAGTAAGTTAGACTTCCTGAATCTAAGAATTGGTATCCTTTAACAATTTTTGTCATTACCCCTTTGAAGTTTGCCTTCTACTCATCTTCTGTATTAATGGCTTTGGAATCTCCAATTAGACTCTAGTAGAGTCTGTCACTCAGTTCTTTATATATCTTCTTCATATTCTTCATCTTCTTTTCTCTCTGTTCTACATTATGAGGAATATCTTTCAGTTTCTTTTCCAGTTCACCAATTCTGTCTTTAACTGTGAAAAATCTCAGATCTAGTCTATCTAATAGGTTTTTAGTAACAGATTAATATATTTTTATTTCTTGACACTTTTGGTTTCTTTACAAATTTGCTTCATTGTTCTATACAGTCTCTGTTTATTGCCCCTATTTTAAAAGTACCGTTGAATTAGAAATATTAAACACAATTATTTTGTACTTTATGTCTAGTTATGCCCAATTCAAAAATTTTTGGTAGTTTGACTTTGCTGATTATTTTTTCTGTTGGATGTCAACCCTGTGCCTTATTTCCTTGTGTGTTTTGACTATATGATATTTATCTTTTTTTGGAATTTCACCTGTGGCTATTTTTAGAGGCCTGGATTAGAGGTTATTCTTCAGGAGAAAAATTACAACTGCTTTAGACATATTCGTGGACTCCCTTCTGTCCCAGGGCACTTTGAATTAAATTTCATGAGAGGTTTTTTGAATCACATATAATGCATACATTTGGATAGAAAGGCATTAAGAAACTTTTTGTTTATAAATTCCTAGGTGAGATTTTTTTTTCTTTTTCTACCCAGTGCTAGTTTTAAAATAGATGTGTCTCTTATTAGCATGCCAACTTTATTGCTCATTAACTTTTACACTCAGGGATAACCCTTTGAAATTATGCCCCCTCTTTTTTGGCCCTCTCATTAAACTTCCCTATTCATCAGCCTCTAAGCTTATATTCTATTCCCATTTCTCTCTATAGTTCTCCAAGCAGAAGCTCAGAGGCTCTATATTTTAGCAAAGATAGTAAGGACAAAAGATGGCCCTAATGCTCACTTACCTCCTTATGTGTTTGCTCAATTTTTCTTACTAGTACTATAAGCTTACCAATGTGTTTCTAAAGTACATTTTTATTGTTTTTATTGAGAGAATCATTTGAGGCATCTTGTCTGCCATGCTGCCAGAAATAGACACTTCTAACTTCTCTGCCAGCATCATGAAGAGAGTGAAGGAAACATTATTATCTTAGTGATATTCCACTTAGAGTTCATCCTTCTGTTTTAGTCCATTTTGTATTGCTATAAAAGAATATCTGGAATGACACACACTAGGGCCTATCAGAGGGTAGAGGGTGGGAGGAGAGAGATCAGAAAAGATGACTCTTAAGCCCGGGTATTAACTGGGCTTAATACCTGGGTGATAAAATAATCTGTTCAACAAACCCCCATGAAATAAGTTTACCTGTGTAACAAACCTTCACATGTACTCCAAACTTAAAAGTAAACCCCCGCCCCCAAAAAAGAAAAAGAAAAAGAGATTTATTTAGATCATGGTTGGTTTTGAAGGCTGAGAAGTTCAAGGGCATGGCCCTGGCTTCTGGAGAGAGCTTTTGTGCTGGCTCACTGCATAGTGGAGAATGTCAAAAAGACATGTGAAGAGAGAGGGAAATCTGGGGGCCATGGCAGCTTTGTAACAACCCACGGTTGCAGGAACTAATCCTTGCTTGTGAGAGCTAATCGAGTCTTGGGAGAGCGAGAACTCACTCACTACTGTGAGAAAAGCACTAGGCCATTCCTGAGGGATCTGCCGTCATAACTCAAATGCCTCCCACTTGGCCCCATCTCCCACTATCACCACCATATGGTGCTCAAATTTCAACATGAGTTTTGGTGGAGACAGACAAATCATATCCAAGCCATAGCACCTTTTCCTAATCAGTTCTCCACACACTGCCAGGTCATATCTGTGAGGGGAGGCCCAGAATGATTCTTTTCAGCTGTTGAATAAATTGTAAAATTTCAATGGTTAAGCTCTTGACTAAATAATACTTTGTGATGACTTCCGTTTTTATTAACCTTTCTTCCTGTGTGATCTCTAGGCAAAACACATTTGTCTGACATTTAGTAAACACTGAATGAATAAAGAAAAGAATGACTAATGACCTTTTAAAAATTATATTTGTTTTTATTTACATATTACACTTTATTCATTTTAAATTAACAAATAGAAATTGTATATATTTATGGTATCAACATGTTTTGATATGTGAATACATTTTGGAATAATTAAATAAGGCTAATTAACATGTTCATCACCTTAATACTTATCAATTTTTTGTGGTGAGAACAATTAAAATGTATTCTCTAAGGAATTTTAAAGTACACACTACATTATTATTAGCTATAGTCACCATGCAGTACAATATATCTCCAGAATATGTTCCTGCTATCCAACTAAAACTTTGTATCCTTTGACCAACAAACATCTCCCATCCTGTCTCCACTCCCAACCCCTGGAAACCACCATTCTACCCTCTACTTCAATGTGTTTGACTTTTTAAAGTTTTACAGATAAGCGAGATCATGTAGCATTTTTCTTTCTGTGCCTGGCCCATTTCCTTCACTATCATGTTCTACTTGTCCATCCATGTTGTTGAAAATGACAGAATTTTCTTTTTTAAAGGCTGAAGAGTATTTAATTCTGTATATATTTTTTAATCCATTCAACTGTTGATGGACACTTAAGTTGATTCCATATGTTGAGTACTGTGAATAATATTGCAATGAATACAGGAGTGCAGACATCTTTAACATACTGATTTCATTTCCTTTGGATCTACACAAAAAGGGGAATTGCTAGATCATATGATAGTTCTATTTATAACTTTTCTATAGACCTTCATACTGCTTTATGTAAAGGCTGTGCTAATTTTCAATCCCACCAACAATGTGTGAGGTTTTCTCTTTCTCTCCACATCCTTGCCAGCACTTGTTATCTTTTGCCTTTTTGATGAAAGCTTTTCTAACAGATCTTAGGGGACAAAACCACATCTTATTATGGTTTAACTTGTATTTCCCTGTTGATTAGTGGTATTGGGCATTTTTAAAATATATCTATTGGCCATTGCTATCTCTCTTTTTGAGAAATGTCTTTTTAGGTCTTTTGCCCATTTTTAAGTTGGGTTACTTGTTTTCTTGCTATTGAGTTATTTGAACTCCTTATATATTTTGGATATTAGCCCCTTATCAGACATATAAATTGCAAATATTTTCTTCTATAGGCTATGTGTTCGCTCTGTTGATTGTTTTCTTTGCTATGCAGAAGATTTTTTGTTTGGTGCTATTCCATTTGTCTGTTTTCACTTTTGTTGCTTATGCTTTTGAGGTCATGTCTAAGAAAATCTTTGCCAAGATCAGTGTCAAGAAACTTTTTAAAAGTAGAGAAAGAAATGCCAATTCCAGTCCAAAGCTTTATTTGCCAAGTTTTCTTAGAATGACTTTTACCAATTTATGAATTCTTGTAAACAGAATCTATAATGGAAATACTGAAAGACTTTTGCCTAAAGTGGCATTATTGAATGCTACTGTGATGCTACTGTAATGTAATAAATTATTAAATTGTTGCCAAAAAACCCCCAAAACAAAATTTTTTTTCTAGTTACAACTACCTTTTTAAAAAGTAGTTTCAAGGTGTCAGGCAGTAGACATTTAACAGGTTGCAGGTGCCAGAGAAGTCCAGAAAACACACACATACACACACACGTTTATATTTTACTGTAGGGATGTGATTGCTGTTACAGAAGCAAAAACTTCATAGTGCATCTAAGTATAGTTGAAATCTTAAGGATTAAAACTTTTTCAAACTTCTCCATTTCATTTCCACTTTTTTTCCCAAACATATTTTTGTCTAGGTGAGATTGTCATAGCAGCCTCTTGATGGCTGCCAGTATGTTAGGTCTCCATTGTAATCAACAACATTGCCAAAACTGGCTCAGTGCTTTAACTCCCTACTACCTTATGAAAAGTTTTTGCCTCTACCTTCCAGAAACCCCTGGCAGCTTTTTGACTCTTACTCATCCCTATACTGTTTAACTGCTTGCTCTCTTGACATTCCTTTATTTGTGTAGCCCAAATCATGGCCTTGGCTCTCTGTCCAGGCCCTTTGAGTAATGCCTATTCCATCTGTGGGTCTCTTTAGTCTCCTCTGCTCATCATCCCTGGGTGCTGCTTTTTGTCTTCCTGTCTATGTTTTGAAAGGTCAGATCTTCCTGCAGCCTCAGTGGCTCAGCACTGGCCTCCAGAACCAAGGCTGAATACATCTGCCTCCTTCCCCATAGGATCTGGGTGATTCAGAAAAGGAGAGAAGACAGTTTAGGGAGATGAACACATTTATCTTGTTCTCTTCTCTCATTCTCATTCCTGGCTCTCCTTCTAGGAACAGCAATTTTTCCTGGGATGTGCTAAGGGATTCCAAAATCTCAAAGCTGAGTTCCTTTCATTTCACTCTGCTGTTAAAGCTTTAAAGACTCAACCAGAATTGAGGAAGCTCAAGCTTAAATAAATAGAGGATTATTTTGTCTCTACCCCCTGTCTTTTTTTTTTAAAAGCTGGAAACCTTCTCTGACATTTTATGTCCTTATCTTAAATCTCTGAAGGTATTTTAAAAAGCTGTGCTCCATATTGATCCTTTGTGATAGACAGAGATTTTTTTTTCTATTCATGAATTCATCAAATGTTTATTGAATGCACACCACCTTGTAGGCACTGTTCTGAGCAAAAGAACAATGTGAATATAACCAAGAAAAACAAGCAAACAAATAAACAATACCTTGGCTCACCAGGAGCTCACATTCTTGTGAGACAGACAAAAATCAATAAATATACCTCTAAAGTTATTATTAATTACTTATTAATTGTTAGTAATTATTAATTACTAATCATTGCTGTGAAGAATAGAGCAGGATAATGGGCTAGAGAGTGGTGAGTGTGCATTAGTGTGTGTGCATGTTGGCATATAAATTAACTAGAGAAAGGGTCCCTCATAGGTGACATTGGACGGGAGATCTGAAATAGGTGAGGGACATGCAGATGACCGGGGAGGAGTGTCTTTCGCAGAAGGAGCAGCAAGGGTGAAGGCCTGAGGAGGAAGTGTTTGGAGTAGAACAAGCAGGCCAGTGTGGCTGCATGTGGCAAGCAAGGGGGAGAGTGGGAGGACTGTGGTGACTGAGGAAGCAAAGGGTCAGATCACCTGGGTCTGGAGGTCCAGGAAGCCTAGGGCCGTTTGTTTCACAGGATTTACATAACTTTTGTGTTTAATTGATAGAAACATTTGTATACTGCCAGAACATTTCGACCTCATTGTAACCATCAGAGTTAGCTGAGAAGTTCATTGAAATAAAAAGTCATGTACTTCACTCCATCTCTAACTAAAACTCTCCAGTGGACTTGGAAATCCATATTTTTAGCAAGCTCTTCAGGTGATTCTTAGGAAGGCACATCGGCACTGCTCTGTAGACTGGTATTTGAAGATCACTGTAGATGATGAGAGTTTAAAAATGGCCTTTTGAGGATATCAGCTTTAAATGAAATCCATTGCAGGGAATATAAATGTATCCACATTCTGCCCTTTTAGATAATGGCTGTAATGATTTATTATGGGGCATGGGTTGGTATACTAGAAGAGGTATGTGGCTCAGAAGAGCACTGGAGCAAGAAGCTCAAAGTTGTAAACCTTTGAGCTGAGGTTAAGGTTTAACGACTTCTTCCTATGATGCCAGTGGACATTATGAACTTAACAAGGTATCACAAATTTCTCTGAGCCAGAGGGCCAACCATCTTCAACATATTACCAGGGCCCCTGGGAGGCCCTGGCTATAGGGAGCTTGCCAGCAATAAAATATTTGCTATTCGTCTTTCTCGTTCATTGACGGAAACAGTGCAAAGTCCAATATAACTTAAACCAAGATAACAAAATAGAGGAAGTGAATTGTTCCTGTAGTAGGTTGAATGGTAATTCCCAAAGAGATATCTCTATGTCCTAATCCCTGGAACCTGTGAGTAGATTTCATTTGGAAAAGGGCTCCTTACAGATGTAATTCAGTTAAGGATCTTGAGATGAGCTCGTCCTGAATTATGCAGGTGGGCCCTAAATCCCATGGCAAATGTGCTTATAAGATACAGAGAGGAGAAGGCACAGACACAGTGGAGGAGGCCAGGTGAAGAGTGAGGCAAAGATTACAGTGATGCAGCCACCGACCAAGGAACACGTGGAGCTACCAGAAGCTGGAAGAGCCAAGGAAGGTGTCTCCCCTCGAGGCTTCCGAGGGAGCATGGCCCTGCTGACACCTTGATTTCAGACTCCTGGTCTCTAGAACCCCGAGACAATACATTTCTGTTGTTTTAAGCCACCAAATTTGCAGTAATGTGTTATGGCAGTCACAGGAAACTAATACATTTTCCTCTACCTTCTAATGTGAATCTCATGGCAGTAGTGGTACCTTTACCCTGGCCTGTTTCAACCTTTACACAATTGTGGTCCTACATTTTTTCCTTTTGTCTTCGAGCAGTCAATATCTTCTTATATGCAATTTGAATTTGTAGTGTTTTCCTTCTTATAGATCCAGAGTTCGTTCTTCCAGTTTTTTTCTTAGGATTTTCTTTCTTGTTTCGTTTTGTCTAAAGACATGCTTCTATCAGTTTATTTCTAGAAATATACCTATTATCAATTTCCCTCATGGTTTTACACAGTGGCTCATGTCTCCCATAAAACCCTTAAGAAAGGGACCTGGATTGCCTTTGACTATAGGGGCATGGTTCTTTCATCCTAGGAGGACCAGGGACTCCAATAGTTCTCTGAAGCCACCTACTTTTTCCTGGAAATATTGCCATATTGTCAATGGAAGAACAGAAATATCTGCAGAAATGCAGATGGTGACAGTGTTTGGACTTGCTTGGGGCCTAGTTTGGCCATAGCTAGCATACACCTCTCTCCTAATTTCTCAGACTGACATTCAAGGTAGCCAGGTTTGGGCTGCAGCCACTCTTGGCCAACTTTCCAGACTCCCCTCCTGCAGCAACCCTCTGTGGGTGCCTTGGCTCCATTGCTTCTCGTATCTAGACTACCCATTCCCTCCAGTCTACTTACCAAAGTTCTATTTATCCTAAACAGCCCATTGCAAAACTCATTTTCTCTTGGGAGATGATCTTGACTTCCCTTGGATCCAGTGATCTCTTACTGCTCTGGACTAGCTCATAACTATACAAACTTGGTTGGCATCGATATGGTCCCTTGGGTTGTTAATGTCCTTCTCACTCTAGATAGACTGAACTTTAGAGGTCAGAGGCATACCTTGCCCTTTGTGTCTCTCCTGCACTGTCCCACATTTAGTTGGAGCTCCTCCTTGTGGATTGAGCCAACCCCTGCAATGACTATTCCCAATGAACTATTGGAGTCCCTGGTCCTCCAGGGATGAAAGAACCATACCCCTAGTCAAAGGTAATCCAGTCCCTTTCTTAAGGGTTTTGTGGGAGACATGAGCCACTGTGTAAAACCACGAGGGAAATTGATAAAAAGTATATTTCTAGAAATAAACTGATAGAAACATGTCTTTGATTTCAGACTCCTGGTCTCTAGAACCCTGAGAGAATACATTTCTGTTGTTTTAAGCGACCAAATTTGCTGTAATTCTTTTCTCTGTTGCGTGGAAAAGGGCCAATCATAAAGACAGATGGCAGCCCCACTTTCTAGTTGGATTCCAAACCTTGGTGCTCTTCTGGGAATGCCTAATTGTTCTTCACGGATAGTTAAAGCCTGCTTAATTTGTTTTAGCACTAAATAACATCTCTGATTTGTATGAGTTCAGTCAGGCAGCCAGCCATCAGGTAGACTGGGTAACTGGCAGTGGCGGCTCTCCACTACAGCCTGGACCAACAGCAGCCCCATGGCCTAGACTTTCTTACCTGTCTTCCTGCCAGCAATGGTGCTGTGGGTGCACCTACAATGAGAGCTGGGTACTGACCTTCCACCAGACTGGGTGCTGGGGAAATAGAAAACACCAAGACATTGTCCTTGCCCTGAAAGGCTTTGCTGTGTTGTCGGGTTCAAACCAAAGATTCAGACTGATTGCCCCTGGACCGTCCTCTGCTTGGGCAAGAGTGTGGATGCTCCCTGTCAGATGGGGGTGGGGTGGGACAGCATGGAGGCCTGGGTCACATCATGGCATGGGCTATAGAGTTAGAGGGACTGACTTCCACACTAGCTATTTGACTTCTGTGATGTGGATGTTCCTTACCTGTAGAATATAGAATTATAATAGCTGCTTCCTATAATGATGAGGAATAAATGAGATCATGGATTTAAAGCACTGGAAAGAAATGTGGTCAGTGGCAAGCCATCAGTAAATGGCCACATCAAAATCATGGTGTTCTCACATCATAGCCTCTTGGTTTGTGCCTGCCCCTACTCCCATCTGTCTGGCCTTTTGTACATTTTGTCTGTTATTCTCTCTGACTCCCACCCTCCCCATGGCTTGCCGGCTCAGATATTTGAACCTATTCTCTCTCTCTCTCTCTTTTTTTTTTTTTAAGAGATAGAGTCTCGCTATGTTGCCCATGCTGAACTCAAACTTCTGGGTTCAAGGGATCCTCTCACATCAGCCTCCTGAGTAGGTGGGACTACAGGTACATGCCACTGTGCACAGCTCTTAACCCTGTTCTTACCTCTCATAGCTGCATGCTCTTGTCCTAACTTCCTGGACTACCTTTTTCAGGTGGCATAATCTTGGTGACACCTGCTTCTCTTCTGTCCAGAGGCCTGTCATCAAAAGGAAATTGTGACCCTTTTCTTCCATTCCATTCCTTCAGGAGTCTCGCCATCATGAGAAAAGTACATCCACTTTAAAGTGGGAGAGCTTTGACTTGGTAGTGTTTGGATTCCTTGTCGATATTCAGCCACGTCATCTCACAGCATCCTTAGAAAGGGAACAATTTTGGTCCATTCTGCCCTAAAAAAATTACAGCTTAATACAATTTCTTTAATGTGTGTGAGCCAGTGATAAAAGTTCTAATCTCTGCAAAGCATGAGAAGAAGTGTTAATACAGCTTGGGAAAATACCCGCACGTCCTCAATTTCCTGGCACAATCCTGTCCCTCGCCAGTGCAGAGCTTATCTCCAGAAGGCAGTGGATGCCAGAATGACATTTTTTAGACCAAGAAATTGAATATATTTTTTCTTTGCCTTTAGTTTCCTTTCAGTATTTTGGGAAAGCAGTGGGACTTTCAGAAGGGAGAAACTTGATTGGTTTGGATATCTCCTCCTGCCATGTCCTTTCCTGCTTGCATTTCTTACAGTTTTACTAGTCACTGGCATCCTATGGGATTCTAATTTTGAGAGAAAAAAGGAAAATGCTCGAAAGACCGTCCTAGAAGGAAACTAAAGTATGTAGCTGGTGAGCTGGACTCTTTAGTGCCCAATTATTATGGTCACTCTCTCCTTGTATGTCCTATTAGGTTACTCAATAGGACTCACCTATACATGGGTTCAGTAAGAGCAGGGGCCGTGTCTTAGGCATTTCTGTGACCTCAGCACCCAGTCTATTTACTGGGGAGGCATGTTGAGAGAATGAATAAATGATTGAGTTAGAAATAGGTTCAAGAATAAGCTCGTTGTTAGTTTTAATTGGCTTTCCCATGTAATTAGGTGTTTAGGTAGGTTTTTATTCACTTACTAAACAATCTTTGAGCATCTCCTGTGTGATAAACACTTTGCCAAATGCAGAGGAATCAAAGGTGAGACAAGGCCCTTGTCCTGGATGAACTCGTTATGAATTCTCCTGCTTTCCTCAAAACTATTCCAGATCTGTAGTGTTTTCCTTTAAAATATTTTTCTATTAAAAAAAGGAATTAAAAATTCAAAGTAATGTAAAAATCCATGTACCCTGGTAACATTTGGTCATACAGTATAAGCTTTAATTTCCAAAAAATAAAGTATTATCTATAATACTGAAGTTGCCTATGTTCTCCGTAGTCCAATTTCTCTCCCTTTCAGATCAACTACTGTAATGAATTTGTGGTATATTCAGTTCACAATTTTTATGCTTTTATTACTTAGCAAGTGAGTATATAATAAATTATATCAGAGATAATATTTTTGTAAATGTTAAGCCAAGGTCTTTAATTTTCCTCCTTTAAATCTTGAATACTTGAAGTTGGCTGTTGTATTCAGGGTTCACAGTTATTTCTTCTCAGCACTTTGAAAGGCTTACTATATTCTTTCCATCAGCCAGCCCCTGCCTTTCTTCAGTTACAGAAAATTCTTAGTCTGTGTCTTTTTGAATATTGCTTCTCATCACTCCTCATATTTTCTCTCCATCTGGAATTCACATCATTTGTATTTTGAAGACTCTTATTCTAGTATCAAGGCTTATTAACTTCCCCTTTTCCTTCACATTTTTATACTTTTATCTCTGTGTTTGATATACAGGACAAATTCTTTAGTTGTATCTTTAAATTCACTACATCTCTTTCTGACTGTATCCAGCCTAGAGTTTATGTCATCTCTTGAACTTTAATTCTAATTACTATATTTTTCCAATTTCAGGATTTAAAAATTGGTTCTATTTTGTACCTATTTGTTCTTGATTCATGTCTTCCTCTTCAAATGTTTATTTTAAAATTATTTTGATATTGCTTTATTTTTTATTTAATTAAGCATGATTTTGTTTTCCAGTTGGTGAGTGAATTATTTTTCTTAATGTTCATTTTCTTCATGTACTTTGGAATTATTGACTGTAGGGCTCAACTTGAGTGCGAGACTCTCTTTTTCTCTGCTTACTACTGCCTGTGGTGAAACTGGGCCTAGGGTCCAGATCTCAAAATATCCATCCCAGCAAATGTTTACTCAGCACTAACAAATATCTGCAGGTGCTTTATTCCTTTCTGTAGTGTCTTTGGTTGATACATAACTAGTATTTCCATTGATAACTCCTTCGAACATATAGCTTAACAGCACATTAAATATTATGAATGAAAACCATCCCACCTACAGACTTGTAATCAGATCATTTAGAAAGGATGAATAGCCAGAATTTTTTAAAAAATCACAAAGCAAGAACTAACCTAGATGAAACCACAAAAGATTTATTGTTTTGGCATCCTTTAGGATTTAGAATCTATTAATGTTGTTGTTGATGAGGTTGAAATTAACTTCCAAAACTAGGGTGGAAGAAGCAGAACAGGTGGCCCAGGCTTAGGTATTTGACTCCTGGATAGAGGTTGCCCTGGCCAGTCTGGCCTTTCCTCTCCAGTTTCTTCAATATCAAGGCAACTCTCTGGCATTGATTTGGCCAACTTTTTTTGTTGCTGTTATTGTTGTTGTTATGCTTTTTATGTTACTATGTTTACTGTATTGTTTAATGTTACTATATATTATGCTTAATGTGTCTGTCTTAGTCTAAACAGACTAAGGCAGACATTTTAAGACTAAGGCAGTTACATTAAGCATAACATATAGGAACAAAGTATCATAGATTGGATAGCTTATAAAGCAAATGAAATTTATTTCCTACAGCTTTGAGTCTGGGAAGTTCAAGATCAAGGTGCTGGCAGATTTGGTGTCCAACGGGGGCCTGTTTCCTTTGTAGATGGACGTCTTCTCACTGTAACCACATACGGCAGCTAGCTTTCTGTGGTCTTTTTTGTTTTTTTTTTTTAGACGAAGTCTTGCTGTGTCCCCTAGGCTGGAGTGCAGTGGCGTGATTTTGGCTCACTGCAAGCTCTGCCTCCCGGGTTCATGCCATTCTCCTGCTTCAGCCTCCCCAGTAGCTGGGACTATAGCCACCTGCCCCCACGCCCTCTGTGGTCTCTTTTATAAGGGCACTAATCACAAGCATGAGGCCATGAGGGTAGGGTCCCATGATCTAATCATCCCCCAAAGTCCTCAGCTCCTAATACCCTTACCTTGAGCGGTTAAGATTTCGACATATGAATTTTGAGAGTCGCAGACATTCAGTCCATAGCAGTATTACTTGCCCACAGTAAAATTCACCTATGTTAAGTGTATATTTGATAAATTTTGGAATTGTGTGCCTTTTTGTAACCAGCACCAAAGTCAAGATACAGACTATCTCTCTCACTCTGAGCAGTTCTTTTGAGTCTCTTGGGAATGAATCCCTCTCCCCATGCCTGGCCCCAAGAAACCACTGACTTGCTTTCTGTTACTTGAGTTTTGCCTTTTCTAGAAATTCATATAAAAGGAATCATAGCTTACATAGTTTATGTGTTTGCTTTACATCACTTAGCACAATGTTTTAGAGATTCTTCTGTGTTGTTGTGTGTATTAATATTTTGTTCCTTTTTATTGTTGAATAGTATTCTATAGTATAAATATACCACAATTTCAAATAGTCTATTCTCCAGTGGAGAAACATTTAGGTTGGTTCCAATTTAGGGCAACTACAAACTATACTGCTGTGAACATTAGCACATACATCTTTGAACACATGTTTTTATTTTTCTTCTGTGAATTCCTAGGTCATATGGTAAGTGGGTGTTAAGTGTATTAAGATACTGACATTTTGTTTTCCAAGTGGCAGTAGCATTTTGCATTTCCACCAGCAATGTATGAAAACTTCAGTTGTTCGTATCCTTGCCAATATTTGGTATTATTAGTGTTTTTAACTTTAGCCTCTCTAGTGGGTTGTGGAATGGTAATTTAGAGGTATTAACTTTTGTCTTTCTGATTAGTGATCTTGAGCTTTTTTCGTGCGCTTATTGGCTATTCATGTATCTTTTGTAAAGTGTGCAAATCATATGTACATTTTAATGGGTTGTTTTCCTATTACAGAGTTGTAAAAGTTCTTTGTGTATTCTGAATACAAGTATTTAAAATTATGTCCTGTAAAAGTTTTCTCCTGGTTTGTAGATTGCCTTTTCATTTTTTAAACTATGATTTGAAGAGCAAAAGATTTTAAGCTTGATGGAGTTCATTTTATCATTTTTTTCATAGTTTATGTATTTGTCCTAGTTAACCAATGTCAAAGATCTTTTTCCTTTGTTTTATTCTAAAAGTTTATTAGTTTTAGCTATTGATTTTACAAGGTTTAAAAGAGAAAATGAGAAATCAGTTTAAACTCACAAGGATGGCTGTAGTTGAAAAAATGCTAAATAACAAGCGTTGGTGAGATATGGAAAAACTGGAACCCTCAGACATTGTTGATGGGAATGTAAAATAATCAGCCTTATGGAAATAGTTTGGCGGTTCCTCAAGAAGTTAAACATAGAATTACCGTATGACCTAGTAATTCCACTCCTACATATATGCCCAAAGAAATGAAATCAGAGACTCAAACAGTTACTTGTGCACCAGTGTTCACTGCAGCATTATTCATAATAGCCAAAAGGTGGGAACGACCAAAGTGTCCATCAAAAGATAAATGAACAAACAAAATGTGGTTTATACATACAATGTAACAGTATTCAGAAGTAAAAATGAAGTTCTGATGAATGCTATAACATGGATGAAGTTTAAAAACATTAACCAAATGAAATAATCTAGACACAAAAAGATAAATATTATATGATCCACTTATATGAGACACCTAGAAGAGTTAAATTTATAGAAACAGAAAGTAGAGTAGAATTTACCAGGGGGCAGAAGGAGGGAGGAATGGGAAGTTATTACTTAATAGTTATAGAATTTATCTTTGGGGTAACAAAAAAGTTTGAGGAATAGATGTTGATAAAGCTTACATGACATTGCGAATATAATTAATGCCACTGAATAATATTCTTAAAAATGGTTAAAATGGCAAATTGTGTGTTGTGTATATTTTACCACAACTGGAAAGAAAAAAAGTAATATACCAAACAATGTGAGTTTAGTACAAATTAAATGGGTATACTTCTACTATTTGTTACTTTTAAATGGATGAATTATATGGTATGAGAATATATCTCGGCGAAGCTTTTCTTTTTCTTTTTCTTTTTCTTTTTTTTTTTAACAAAGCAAACCTATCTGAACTGTACTTTTAGACACAGAATGTACAAGCTGAGGGAAAAGGTGGATCTCCTTGACCATTTACCAGGCACAACAGACTTGGGGAATTCTCCTTTCTCCAAGGCCCCTAGTTGAAGAGGAATGCTGTTAAGCTCAAGTTTGTCTGGGGGAGAGGGTCTTGGTAGAATATCACATGACAAAGGTGAAAAAAACTGGAGATGGTTACAGTGGCTGGTAAGAGAAAGATTAAGGGACACATGAGCTTTCCTTAAATGTTGGCACATGGAAGAGGATTTAGAAAACTTATAGCAGAGAGAGAACCAATACATGTGGGCGGGATTGTAAAGAGGCAGATTTCAATGTCATAAGAGAAGGAACACCCTTGAGAGGTGGAGGGAGGTACTAACCCTGTGGGGTTACGGGAAGTTCTTGGAATTCCTACTAATCAGTCCACAGCTGAGCATGATTCTAGTCAGAGGTATGTCGTATAGATAGAAGGGTAGAGTCTAGTCGTCTGGGGGCATTTGTTGAAAGCTGTGAGAGCCCCCATGAAACAGGCTAATGTATGGGACAGGGAACTGGTGAAAGAGGGAAACTAAGGTGGAATCCTACTTGCACTGGGCCAGCAGTGGTGGGGTTTAGAGGAAGACAGTGCCTGAAGTATCCAGTCCCAGGAGCGACTTGAATTTTGCCATAAGTCACCCCCACCCTCACAACCCACCACTTAAAGAAGGAGGGGCTGCTAGGAAGGGACGATGGGTCTCATACCATCTTGTCCAACTAAATTTCCTTTTATTTACCAAATATTCTTAGAAGATGCCCTCCCTCTGCCTTTATTCATGGCCTTAGGCAAATTACTTGCCCTTTCTGAGCCTTTATTTCTTTATTTCTGTAAATTTGGGCTAATATTTCTGTCGCTGTTGCTTCACGCCTGATGTTCCAGACCTACTAAATGTGTTGTTGTCCTGGGTTTTTCTATTAGATTCTGACTTTGAGGTCAGAGATC
Source organism: Theropithecus gelada (assembly GCF_003255815.1). NCBI lineage: Eukaryota > Metazoa > Chordata > Mammalia > Primates > Cercopithecidae > Theropithecus > Theropithecus gelada. The sequence goes on from NC_037668.1 coordinate 143,400,847, forward strand.
CTAGCCTCTTCTTTGGGAGGTCACAGTATCCAATACATGTCATGTTCATGGAGGCTCTCAGAATCACCGATAACCTCCAACAAGCTCATTTACTCCAAGGGAGGGGAGAAAGGTCTTTGACATCACCCATTCCTACTACTCTTCCTGTGCCTTAGATTTCCTCATAAAGAGACATCAAGAGGCTGACCATCTTCAGCTTAAACACTTCCAGTGAGAGGAAGCCGAGTCCCTCCAGAGACAGATGTTTTATCTTTGAAAGCACTGCATAAGCTTAAATAAGGACACCTCAGGTTGCAATTGCATTAATATTAGGATAAACATATCATTTCTCACTAAACAGGACATTTTGATAGTAAAAGGGGTACTACTAATAATTATAGTAGTACAACAAATGTAAACTAGGGCCATTCCAGGAAAACTGGGACATAGAGTTATTCTCACCATTAGAAAAGGGAAACTTTCCTGTATTCAGCCAAAGAGTTTTTTCAGAGTCAGGAAACTTTTGAAGAGGGTGATCCTTAGCCCTGGATATCCTGGATATTCTCTGTATGTTAGTGTGTGTGGTGGGGTGGGGGCATGAGGTGCAGGAGTAATGGAAGACTGCAATTGGGGCAGGAGCTGTCAGCCCACAAGAATATTCCTCCCACAACCCCCAGAGCAACCAGGCAGACATCCCCTTTTCCTACAATGAAAGTTACCCCATCATGGTGCCCCCTTCTCTACTGTCATTGATGAAGGAGGTTCCTTCTGGGAACAGACAATTCTGAGCTGCCCCACGGCTGCTGTATGTCACCAACAGAGGGATAGACAGTGGAGTTATTATATCTACACACATCTCCCCAGAAGATCTGTCTCCTCCTCTCTCCACCACAGCTTTCCAACTCCCCTTTCCGTAAATTCAGAGGCTGAAGAAACAGAAATTTCCAGGAGGACTGAACAGTGTTGTATAGTGCTACTGCTTCTGCTAATGCTTCTTCAAGGAATTCTTGGTTTCACATTGTTTACACTTTTCCCCTGTCATTTTTTCCTGTACCCTCCTGAAAGTTGGCCTGACAACTTTGGAGAATAGAGATTTTCGAAAAGGAAATGCCTTCTGTGCATTTCTTTCCCTGGGCTCCGTCTGCTGTGTGTTTACTCAGCCAGATGTGAAAGCCAAGTCCTCTCTCTATCTCTCCCACCACCTGGGTCCTTTCAGAGTTCGGGGGTGGATGGGATGACATTCCCAAAATGTCTTGGAAGACTTCTTTGTCGGTAGCATCAAACAAAGTTTCCTTGGGGAACTAAAAAGCTACAGTGAGTTTCCAAAGCATTCACATTACCCAATGTGTTGTGTCCCATGACCTGGAGTGAGCAGTAGAAGAAATGATGTGGACCCAGCTGACAGACGAAGAAGGTCATGAGAGTTTTCTAGACAGCAGTGTAGAAAAGTTCACAACTGAGATTTCAACCTCTGTCTTTTGACTCAAAGGCCACCACATCATACTAGTCTGTAAAATATTAATATCCTTTTCCATGTGTCTAGAAATTTGAAATCTCCCTAAAAGTCCTGAGTTGTAACAAAATTATCCTTGTGCCCCATAAATTTATACACATAAAATAAGCAGCTTTAAAAACAAAAACAAAACAAAATAAATTGGCAATTTAAAATCTCTACATCTTTTATTCACAAATGCTCTGTGAGGCAGGCAGGGAGAACGCATATTATATGTCACTCTATCTAAGAATGATGTCTGGTGAAAATTCCCATTACTTCCCCATACATGGCCATTAACTCTAAATGAGTTTAAGTGGACACCTCAGTTTGCAATTGCACCAATATTAGGATAACTGTATCATTTGTCACTGAACAGAATGCTTGATAGAAAAAGGGGCACTACTAATAATTACTCTAGGATGACAGGTATAAACTAGTGCTGTTCCAGGAAAATTGGGATGTACACTCAGTCTCACCATTAGAAAAGGGAAAGGAAGGGCTGGACAAGGTGGCTCACACCTGTTATCCCAGCATTTTGGAAGGCCAAGGCAGGAGGATTGCTTGAGGCCCGGAGTTTGAGACCAGCAAGAGCAAAATGGCGAGACCCCCTCTGTACAAAAAGTAAAATTAGCCGGGTGTGGTGACAAGCACCTGTAGTCCTAGCTACTCAGGAGGCTGAGGTGGGGAAGATGGCTTGAGCCTAGGGATTCAAGACTGCAGTGAGTCGTGATTGCAGCACTGCACTCCAGCCCGGGTGACAGAGCAACACCCTGTCTCATACAAACAAAATAAAATAAAAAGGGAAAGGAACTAAGACGGGGAGAAAATTAACATATTTAAAACCCTACTACATGTTAGATGTTGTGCTATTTAGCATAGTTTAGGTTATGAGATAGGTATGGTTAGGCGTATTGTACAGATTTGGAGAAATAAAATTTCTGGCAGACACTATAGGTTACTGATTGAGAGCACACTCAGAAGGAGAGTTTCTAGCACATCATTCATCAAATAAATATTTACTGAGCACATATATTCCGTGCACAGTTCTAGTTGCTGGGGATAAAGCAGCAACAGACAAAGAGCCTAAAAGCAAATAGACAAATATGATATATTCTCTCTCTCTCTCTCTCTCTCTCTCTCTCTCTCTATCAATCTATCACCTATCATCTCTGTAATTTCATAATCAGGTGGTGATGAATGTGATAAAAAAGAATAAAGCAAGATAAAGGGATAGTCAGGCAGTGCTATTTTAAGACTGACCAGGAAAGGGCGTTTGAACAAGTCATTTGAACAGAGATCTGCTGGAAAGAAGAGTTTGAGCCTTGTGGGCGGTTGAGGGAAGGGTGTCCAGGCAGAAGGAAAAGCAAATGCAATAGCTCTGAGACAGGAGTTTGCTTGGTGAATATGAGGGCAGCAAGGAGGCCAGTGGTAGAATGGAGGGAAGAGGCAGAAGGGCGAGAGTGGCACATGCTGAGATTTGGGATGTAATGAGGGGCTTGAAGACCATTGTAGGGACTCAGGATTTTAAATTGAGATGGGAAGCCACTGAGTGTTTTTGAGAGGAGTAATATCTGTTTGCATTTTTCAAAAACAACTTTGTTGCTGTGCGGAGGTTTGGAGCAGGATGGTAGAGGTTGGGGTGGTGAGCAGTGGTTAGGTTTTGGATATATTTTGATGTTAGAACCAGTATATTATGTTGATGGATTGGGTGTTAAAGATGAGAGAGGCCGGGCGCGGTGGCTCATGCCTGTAATCCCAGGAATTTGGGAGGCCAAGGCGGGCAGATCACGAGGTCAGGAGATTGAGACCATCCTGGTTAACACAGTGAAACCCTGTCTCTACTAAAAATACAAAAAAAAAAAAAAAAAAAAAAAAAATTAGCCGGGCGTGGTGGCAGTTGCCTGTAGTCCCAGCTACTCAGGAGGCTAAGGCAGGAGAATGGCGTGAACCTGGGAGGCGGAGCTTGCAGTGAGCTGAGATCATGCCACTGTACTCCAGCCTGGGTGACAGAGTAGGCCTCCATCTTAAAAAAAAAAAAAAAGATGAGAGAAACAGGAATCAATTATGAATCCAAGATGTTTAACCTGAACAACTTGAAGGTTGGAATTTCTATGCCTGAGATAAGAGGAAAACCGTAGGAAGAACAGATTTAGGGGCCAAAACTAAACAGTTCTGCTTTGGGCATGATAGGTCCAAGATACATGTTAAACTCCCAAATGGAGATGTTGAGTAGTGTTTACTTCCTATTTATTTTTTAAACTGTACTTATACAACATATTCAGTCTTCCTTATGTAAAATATAGTTCTAATAAGACAAGCAAAACTTTGGAGCAAACTGGAGATGACTATAGACAATGGTTTTAAGAGTTCTGCTATAATGCAAAGCAGAAACTTGCATGGTTAATTGGAAGGGCTTGTGGTTGTCAAGAAGTTTTTTGTTGTTGTTTTCCTTTTTTTTTTTTTTTTAAGATGGGAAGTGTGTTTGGGTGTTGTTGGGAATTACTAAACACATAAGGAATAACTGTTGATGCAGAAGCAAGAGAGGAAAATTGCTGGACCTATGTCCTTGGATAGGTGAGAAGGACTGGGTCCAAAGGGCACAAATGAAGAAACTGGCCTGTGTCAAAAAAGCTTAGGAAAGTCAATCCATAGCAACAAAGGGAAAGGGGCAGTTTACGGGCATAGATGCAGGTAGGTGAGTAGATAGTATAGGGGACACTTCCTGAAATGATATTCTGATTGCTTCAGTTGTCACAGTGAAATAAGAAGCAAGATTATCATCTGTCTATGTAGAGCAGAGGGAAGGCAGGAGTTACAGGAGAGTAGAAGGTAAGGAAGAGTAATTTAGGAGAGTAGAAAAACAAATGGACTAGGACTACATATGAGCCCAACTGATGTTAAAGCAAGACCATTCAGTATGCCTATGTATTTTTCTCTAGCTGTGTTCTGACTGAAGGAACACAAAATAAAGAGTTTAATTTAACCAAATTTGAGATTTTGCCATTTTAGAGAGAGGCCAGAGATTTGACAGTGTATGCATGACTTTATTTTGTGTTGCCATAATAGAATACCACAGACTGGGTAATTTATAAACAACAGAAGTTTTTTTGGCTCATAGTTCTAGAGGCTGGGAAGTCCAAGAGCATGGTGGCAGCATCTGGTGAGGACCTTCTTGCTGCAGCATCTCATGGAGGAAGACTGAAGGGCAAGAGTGTGCTTCTGAGAGAGAGAGAGAGCTCTAAGGGGTCAAGCTTGCTTTTGAAATATACTCACTCTCGTGATAATAAATCCACTTCCTTAGTAATGAGAATAAGGATATTAATCTATCATTTTTTGAAGGCCCTACTTCTCAACACTGTTGCATGGTAATTAAATTTTCAGCACAGGAACTTTAGGGGACACATTCAAACCATAGAAATTGAACAAAATGATTATAATTACAAGTTAAGGAGGGAAGCAAACACATGATGTAGATGTGGGGTGCTGGTGGGAATAAGAAAAATGTTAACAGGTGTAGTGGATTAGAACTCTCAGTGAGTCACAGCACTGTTGGAGCATGGAATTCATGAGAGGGAGCAGGTATAGTGAGTATGGGGCATGTGAAATTACGATCATGGTAGGGCTATAGTTGCTGCTAATGACAAGGTTTATGGTATACCCAAGAAAGCTGGTAAACGAGGTTAGGTAGAAAATAAGATAATTGGCTGGGCATGGTGGCTCACACCTGTAATCCCAATACTTTGGGAGGCGGAGGTGGGCAGATCACCTGAGGTCAGGAGTTCAAGATCAGCCTTGCCAACGTGGTGAAACCCAGTCTCTACAAAAATACAAAAAAAAAAAAAAAAATTAGCCAGGCATGAGAAAAAAAGTTAGCCACATGCCTGTAATCCCAGCTGCTCAGGAGACTGAGGCAGGAGAATTGCTTGAACCCAGGAGGCAGAGGTTGCAGTGAGCCAAGATTGCGCCACTGCACTCCCACCTGGGCAAAAGAGACTCCATCTCAAAAAAAAGAAAAAAAAAAAAAAGAAGATAATTCAAGGTAAAACCAAAGAATTGAGAGGCCAGGGTTTTGGATGGATTGTTTATATTTATTTTTGTTAAAATAACAAAGGATGATGACAGGAGCAGTGTTGAAAGACACTGGTCACTGTTAAAGACAGTGATCCAGGTAATAAAACTATCAAGAAATAAGGAAGAGTGATTCAGAAACCTGTAGATCTTTGTGACTGATACAATGGGAGGTCCCTGGACCAGCAGCACCTGCACCACAGGGAGCTGGTTAAAATGCAGACTCTCAGTCCTCCCCCAACATCTACTAAAGCAGAATCTGCAGTTTAACAAGCTCCCCAGGTGATTCATATGCACATTTTTAAATTTGAAAGGCACTTCTGTAGATGAGTCCGACAATGAGAGGTAGCAGCAGGTCTGATAGCCTCAGCTTCAGAGCAGCTGACAATGTTGGGAAGGAGACTGAGACTATTGTCTAAAAGCAACAATAAGGAACAAGGATACCTGCCCCACATCCAGAAGCAGAATTAAAAGGGGTGTGGGGGCCAGGCATGGTGCCTACACCTGTAATCCCAGCACATTGGGAGGCTGAGGGGGGCAGATCACGAGGTCGGGAGATTGTGATCATTCTGGCCAACATGGTGAAACCCCGCCTCTACTAAAAATACAAAAATTAGCTGATGTGGTGGCGCATGCCTGTAATCCCAGCTACTTGGGAGGCTGAGGCACAATAATCGTTTGAACCTAGGAGGTGGAGGTTGCAGTGAGCTGAGATTGCACCACTGCACTCCACCCTGGAGAAAGAGGGAGAGTCCATCTCACAAAAAAAGCGGGGTGGGGGTGGCTTGTAGGAAAGAAAATAGCCACTACTTTAGAGGGTTGTGGGAGAATTAGTGTCTTCAGTGGATAGAGTTGTATTTTAATTGGTGCAGGAGTAGATGTTGGGTCTGTGGGAGATCTTGCTAATGATTGATCATGAGTTTCAGATGGAAAGTTTAACAGTTGAAGAGAAAAGAATAATGGGGTGAGATTTGGTGACATATAGAATATAGGGGAATAGAGGCCAGGAGTTAGAAATAACCTGTGGTTTTGGGCTTTGCATGGTTACTGAGAGAAGCATGAATATTGGGCAAGACTGGAGTAAGCCTGATGATTTCTTAGACAGCTGTGGTTGTTAGGGTGAAAAGGCACTTGTGCAAAGCCTGGCCAGGACAAATGTGGAGGTCAGTGGGCTCCCCTACATGTTCAGAACTTGCTCTCTCTGTCTCTGTCTCTGTCTCTCTCTCTCTCTCTCTCTCTATATATATATATATATTTCACACCACACACACATACACACACATACACAGTTGGCTGTCTATATCTGTGGGTTCCACATCTGTGGATTCAACTAACCTCAGATCAAAAATATTTTGAGAGAAAACATTAACAATAACAATACAATACTAAAACTAATACAAGTAAAACAACTACTACAATATAACAACTATTTACACAGCATTTTCATTATATATTAGATATTATTATTAGATATATTTCATTATGTATTAGATATATTTCATATATATTAGATATCATTATAATTACATATCATTATAATCATTATAATCATTATAATTAGATATCATTATATATTAGATATCATTATAAGTAATTTAGAGATGAGTTAAAGTATATGAGAGGGTGTGTGCAGCTTATATGTAAATGCTACACCATTTTATAGCAGAGACTTGAGCATCTGTGGATTTGGGGATCCATGGGTGTCCTGAAACCAATCCTCTGGCGATACCGAGGGATGACGTTATTCCATTTCTTCTTACTGCCAGGCTACTCACCAAGTAAATACTGGAGTTGGGCTTCAGGGCAGATGTATCTAACCAGTAAGTTGGTGCCCTACCCACCACACTGGTGGTTTTAAAACTTCAGTTCTCATCAGACACTTGATAAAACACAGATTGTTGAGCTTTGTCCCTAGAGTTTCAGATGCAGTAGGTCTGGGGCAGCATGGAGATTTGTGTTTCTAACAAATTTCCAGGTGATGATGACACTGTTGGCTCAGGGACCATACACTGAGAGTCACTGCACTTTCCCAAGCTGTTTTCCAGAATCCTTTATATTTCTTTCAAGGCAAGGCCATATCAAAGAGCAGCTGTTCACTTCCCAAAGGGGAAACTGAGGACATCAAGGTATCCATGGGTTTAGAACCTATCTTCTGTGGAAATTCCTTCAATGTTGTTCATACGCCTGCCAGCTGGCAATTGTGCCTGTCACCACGGGACACAGTACTTGATCTATTGATGGAGGGGTAGCATTTCAGTGGCCCATTCTTCCCATCACTGCTACAGCCATCATTATCCACAGTCATTTGTTAAGTACACAATTCAGATTTGCTCCCCTGTAATTTGTTTCTTGTCTAAGCTAAGCTATAGGACCAGACAAGAGGGTGTGTTCCTTGGCTGTGGTCAGGTCTGTTGGTGTTTCTCACACCTGTGTCCCAGGGTTTAGAAACCTTCATATTCCTGAAAAACAGGATCAAGACTAATATGAGGGTATGGGCAGACCTGCGAAAAGACTGGTGAGAGGAATGAGAGGGGAGAAGTCTGGAAATCACACCAGACTTAGAAGATCTGGGTTCTAGTCTTGGCCTTTCCTCTTAATTGGCTGTATAATCTTAGACAATGCCATTTTACCTTACCTGGCCTCAGTTTTATCAACTTTAAAACTGTGATGATAATAATAATAAAATCATGCTATAGCAATCTTATAATTCAATAGACACCAAGTACTCACTTCATGTAGATGTTATGCAACATGGCAGGGATATAACTGTGAATAGGACCTAGACCCTTTCTTTCCAGGTAAGATGGAAGAGCACTGGCCTCACAGAGTTAGTAAAATATTCATATGAAAATGCTTTGTTTTGCACTGTGTAATTGTAAGGTACAATAATTAATAAAAAGATTGGAACAAAGTAATGCATAGGCTGAGATTAGCAGAATGAATTGAAGAGTTGATGTGTCAGCAGGAAATTACCTATCCATTATAATTACCTGGAGAGTTTTTAAAAAATAAGAATACATGGACTTAAACCCCTAACATTCTAATTTAATTGGTGGTGGTGGGAGAAGGGTCTAGATAGTGATTTTTAAAAACACACCATGTGATTCTAATGAGTATCTGGGGTTGAGAACCCTTTGCTTAAAGATTTGCCCACCTGAAGGGGGAGGAAGTTTTTGCTCCCAAGTACTGAGGTCAGATTTAACCAAGAGCTCATCTGTTCCCTTGTTACCTGGCCTTAGATCTCTGCCCTCAGCCTTAGGGCTCTGTGTCTCTGGGAGAGGTGAGAATTTCCATTGCACATTTGAATTAAAAGGAAATTCCTTGAGACTGGAAGGTGATGGGATGCCTGAGGAACCAGCCTATTAGTTGCCATGAATCCAAGGCAGATGGAGAGCTTCAAAGCAGTTCTTACAGGAGCTGAGTTGCCAACAAAGGAAAGTGAGCAAAATTCATCCTCAGTAGCGAGGGAAATGATGTCCTGGAGAGGCGAAGTGGTTGGAGTCATGTTCCAGATAAAGCGATGGAGGCTCTCAGACCAGCACCGGGACAATCGAGGAGTCTGCAGCTCTGGCCAGCAGCTCTGTCTGTCACTGAGATGTGGGGAGTCCAAGAGCCTCAGCAGGCAGAGACAGAAGGCGTGTCCTGAGTGATTCCCTGCAGCACCCTGCAGCAAGAGGCACTGTTGCCCTTCTAGCAGGGCCCCCCAGCTCTGTTCTAGATTACCCAGACCAGGGCAGGGAGGAAAGAGGAGGACTTTGGTGAGGTCAGACCGGCCACAAAGGCAGGTCACCTGGCCCATCTCCTCCTGCTCCCTGTCAGCCCACTTTGTAGACCCTCGTGTCTACTCTGATGTCTTTTTTGCCTACCTGTTCCCTGCTTGGTCTAGAGTCCTCCTCTGATGTTGGCTCTGACACTCTGCCCAGCTTATTCTTGTCCCTTCTCTGTTGGTGGGAGTGGTGCACTGCCCCGTTCTCCAGACCCTGGCAGGGGAGCAGTCCCATTGACAATGTAAGATCACCCTGAACTTTGATGGCCACACCTCCCTGCCCTCTCTCAGGCCAACACAACCACTTTGAATGTCCTGGGTGGTAAAATTATCTGAGCTCTCTGTTCGCTGAGGCCTAGAGAGCAAAGATTTGAAACAGGCTGGCTAGAGGTGTCTGGGGCTAAGCCTCAGGCTCTGAGGATGGGAATCAACAAGAGGTTGGCCATATTCACTGGATCCCCACCTCCCGGAGCAGGGGCTAGACCCTGCAGCCCGGTGAGTGTCCTGTCGGGACCGAATGCCCTGTCCTACAGAGTTGCCAAGAATGTGTCCTGTGTCATTCACAGACTAAGTTATGCCATTACTCCAGGATAATATCATCCCTGCCCAGGGCACCAGTGAGCCTCTGAATACAGATGAGAGCCTGCATATGAAAGTGCTTTGTAAACAGCATAGTGCTCTGTGCATGCAAATTGTCCTTACAGATTGCACATATTTACTTATTTACAGTGAACTTTCCTCTCTGGTCCAACCTGTCTTGAAATCCATCAACCTGATACCTCAAGTGGGATGATTCACTTGTTTGAAATATGGTAGACTGGGCAGGGGGGCGGAGGGGGGTGCATTGAGTTTATGTCCCTCCCAAGCCCTCCCCTATGGCTACATTTTGTCTCTTATTTCTCCTTCATAAGTGAGAAAACTTGGGGAGCGATTTTTACTATTTCTTTTTACATATGCATTTATCTGACCAATTCATCTTGATTTTCCGTCAGTAGCTCTTCCTTCCCTTTCCCTGAATCTCTGTAGTAGAGACAAGGGCTGTGGATCTGGGATTGGAATTTCCAGGGTCAGCTAAATCTTAGCTGTGACACCCCAAGCCAGTCTCGGAACTTATTTTTTTCTTTTTTTTTTTTTTTTTAATCCTGTGACTCCTGTGACTCTTTACCTAGAAGATATAAACTATGTATAGTGCCAGTCTATAGGTTGTAATGCACTCAGTCAATGTAATGCAAGGCTCATTCATCTAATAAGTCTTATTTGTTGTGATAAACATTACTGAAGCTCATCAGGACATCAGTATTTCTGGCTTTCCTCCCTTTCCTGGCACATGGGTGTCTACATTTCCCAGCTCCCCTGCATGAGCTGGAATGGGAGGTGACATGTGTCATTTCTGAGTGGAAGCACTTAAAAGCACGGACACAAGTCTCCCGCTGTGCCCATTGTGGAGGCAGGTGTTGGAACAGAGGTGCCACAAGAACGCCAGGAGCACTGAGCCACCTCATGTGACGGCTGCCTGAAGAGCTACCCGGACCCACAGTTGGCTTCGTGTGGATGAGCAAAAAGCTTTTGTTGTGTTAAGCAATTGCCTTTTGTTGGTGTTTGTTGCCACAGCTACCTAATTCATTCATTTCTTGTCTTCACCATGACAGGAATTTTCAGTCAACCCCAGAGCCTTCTGGGTCCCTGGGGGGTGTTGTAGAGTCGCCTCGAAGGAGGGAGTGAGGTAGCCAAGGGAAAATGAGATGGCAGGTTCCTCTCCAACCAGACTTTCACTTTATCTCATCTATATATTGGGGTTCCCAGGAAGAATACTTGTGAAAGCAAAGCTCAATTTCTAAAAAGTTATTTGAGAGTCACTGCATTATTACAATAATTTCTTCTTAACTCTGTCTTTCTGAAGCCACTAGAATTTTCTTCCATCCTTGACTTTATGATCCATGTTGCATCCATGTTCTAATTAGAAGCAAGACTCTAATCCTTTGGGCTTTAAAGCCCCCTGCCCGGTGCCACGCTGACCTTCCTCATCTCATCTGCTTTCTCTGCCCTGACTTCTTGGTCCAGTGCTTCCTGTGTAATTGCACGGTGGTGGGGCTGGAAGCAGGGAGGAGTGGAGATCAGAGACCGTCAGGAGATACCTGGGATCGAGACTTGGATTTGAGGAGGGAGATCAGTAGAATGGTGTCTTTGGTATAAAGTGATAGAATTTGGGAGTTGCCTATAGAGAGTAGCACATTGAACACAGGGTGCCTGGAGTGCACTCTCATACGTCCCACTTCATGCAGTGAAGCGTGGCTTTGTAGGAAGCCCCATGCGTGAGTTCCTCTCTGGACTGCACACCTTCGGCTTGGAGGTGTGGGTTTGGGAGAGTGGAAGGAAAGGGATGGATAGTGACTCTAACCGGCTGTGGGTCACTACAAGCCACAGCCCTGCCTTTTTTCAAGGGAACAATAACCAGAACCAGAGGACAATGGGGCTTTGTCATGTCCTGAGGTGGAGGAGGTAGCTGTGCTCTCCTTTGCTCCCTGGGTGGTGGCAATGTCATCATTGACTTAGAGCCAGCACTGTCACCGAAGGCACCTGAAATACAGCAGGAGCAGCTCTCTCCTTCCCCTAATCTTCTGTTTAGCATTTGCTGGGTATCATTAGGTCCTTCAGATGAATAAAGCAAGTATTGGGAGGGAGGGTAAAATGGGACAAGATTGGGTTTCTGCCATAAATCCCACTATGCAGTCTTCATACGGGCTGAGAATAACATGGCATGGAGGCTTTTATGGAAGTGTCACCTGTGTATTGCACTGCAGGCTGCACCCCCACCTCCTGATCCGGCTTGGCAGCAAGTGCATTGTGTACATCTTAGAATAATCTCCCAGTGCAAGCAAAGAGTCTGGCTGCAGAAAGAAGCTATGATGAACGTTAACCTAAATAATTGAGCAAAAACCTCACTGTTGGACTGTTTAAATTTTTTTTTTTCCTGCTTACAGGTCAGCTGTTGGGCACAGCCTCACATACAGATGCAGACCTTTGAGACTAAAATAGCCATGACTAGGCAATGTCACTGGTTGTCTTAATAACTGCCTTCAGTCGTTAAGATGCCTGAATTGGATTTATCACCAATGATCAGATCAATTACTTGGTGCTCAACTGCAATCTAAGTCTTTAAGTCTTTCTGTACCTCTACTTCAGTTATTTCATTAAGATGGATGGGCTGGTAATGCCACCCCTGGGGGAGGTCAGGCTAGAGAGTTCTGCCTGAATGGAGCCTTAGGGATGAAAATAAACTCAGCATACAGGGCAAAGAAGCAGAGAAACATGATTCTTTGTTCATCTCCCCTGCTGCATGGGGAGCCACTTGGTCTGCAGCTGGTGGTGACAGATTACACAGAGGGGCTGCGGGCACTCATGCAGGACTCCCCCTCACAGGGTGTGCATTTGCTGAGCATGAACATGGTTTCATGGAGGGCCTGGAGATCTTTAGAGCTGTTTGTCCCAGACCTGGCCTTCTTAAACTTCATCTCTGTTGCAATTTGGGTCTCTGTCAGTCCTAGCAGGTCCATCTCTGCTGTGATTGGGAACAGACTTCAGTGGAGAAACTAAAATGTTCTTCACGTCAGTGGCCTGTGCCTATGAGTCCTGGTGGACCTCCTGGAGCAATTACAACAAAACAGTGCAGGGAAGAAACAGCTCCTGACCTCTTCTGTTTTGTAATGATTGGCATCCACCAGCCTGGTGTTCTAGCAAAGGTCCTTGCCGACTGCTGGCCTTGCAACACTCTGACTCATCCTCAGCCCACCTACCTCTGCTGGAGCATCCTATGGACCCTTGCTGTGTAGCTAATTCATGACACTGTTGCTCCTACCCTGCAGGATGCTGGGGCCCCAAGAGGCTCCATGCTCCCCGGTCAAACACAGTTCCGACCTTGCTTCCATTTGTGTCACACTAAGTGTCCCCTTCACTCTAACTTACTTTATGATTCCGGCCTTTGGCAGTCTGGGGAGATAGTTTTTGGGGCCTTGGCCACCCCAAGAAGACACTTCCTGTATCTCCAGGGATTTAAGTAGAACAAACATTTCCAGCTTCTTCTTTGCAGAACTGCTTCAATTAAGAGTAGCCCTGGGCTCTAGGGCTCTATTCAGGACATTTACTCCCAAATGGCTGGCCTAACCTGTACTGAGCCTTCCGTGGTGACATGCCCCTGGGTATCTTTTGATGTTAGAGGCAGGCTTTTATTCACAGTATAATTTAAAACTTTCTCTTGATATCATAGTTCTCGTCGTTCCTTTACTGGAATCTATAACAGGGCAACTCTGGGTGAATAACCTGCTTGGACCTGCCTGGTCCCTGGGCCGCCTCCCTCAGCACAGGGTCCTGTGGGTGGCAGACAGGCCAGGCCAGTGTGCTGGACCTTTCTTGGGAAGTAGAACCTGGCTACTCCCACCTGTGTTCCTTGTCTCATCAGTTCTTTCTACTCAGTTATAGACAGACTTCTTTCTTTTATTTTTTTAAGGAGGAAAGTGTTTAATCTTTATGATTCTAATTCTTTCACTCCAGAGCCTGAAAATATTGATTGCAAAAAGCCATTTGATGCTCTTGAAACCTACAAACCTACAGAACATTTTAATGAGCTGCTAAAAGTTTTTTTTTTTTTTTTTTTTTTTTTTTTTAAAATCACATAGATTGTGTTTTGTTGAATCTGAACCGCCAGCCTTCTTTGAGAAAGGTTGGAAGGTTGTTTGAACTGAGGTTTTCCTCAGGCTGAGGAGGGAGATGGTTGCTTTACATGGGAAGAAGCAGGAGAAATCCTCTGTGTCTCTGGGTCAAAGGGCCGGTAATAATTAGGGCAGATTCCTGTATCTGCTACCTGCTGACACTGGTCTAGTGTGTTACATGTATGTCATCTCATAGAGCCCTCCTGACACCACCACCAACCAGGACGAGGGGGAGTGTCACCAGATGGAGACTTGGCACAATCCCTGACCCCCATACGTGCAATTTCAATTTCTCTGATTGAAGTGATACAGAAATTCAGTTCCTCGTCTCACTGTTCCAGTCTTATAAATAGCTATTTTTTTTTCTAAAAAATAGTAAGCGTAGTTTTAGAGAAGACAGACCACAAAGAAGGCTTGTGTTTAAGTACCAGCCCTGACAGTTTCCATCCAGGTGACCTTGGGCAAGCCAGTTTTTGTTTCTGAGACTTGTTAGTTTGTTTTGTTTCTGAGGTAGTCTAACCCTTATAACAACACGATGAGTTGACTATATCTCCTTCTTACAGGAAAGGCAACGGAGGCTCAAAGAGCTTCAATAAGTGGCTCAAAAACACATGGCTGATGAGTGTTGACACTAGAATCAGCATGTTTCCAATAAGCTACCACTTACTGAACTTGTCATATATGTTAGGCACTGGACTGTTTTATGTGCAGCTTTTCATTTGGTTCTTCATAAATCATTAAGATAGGCTATATCAACATGGGGAAACTAAGGCTGAGAGAATTGAATTAACTTGTTTAACAGTCACACAGCTTATACATGACACAGCAGAGACAAACTCAGTTCTGTTAGACTTCAAAGCCCATGTTATAACCACCAAGTCACCGAGATGAACTCATGTGGTAATCCTTTGTTCACAGGTTTAGAGCTTAGAGGAGAGATTAAACCTCTATGTAACTAAGATTGGTGTCCTTAGAAAAATATTAAGTTATCAGACAAAAGATACTAAGATACCAAGAATTTCAGACTACAGAGCAATTGTTTCCAGCTGTGGGGATCAAGGAAGACTTTGTAGGGAAGTTATTATTTGACTTGGAAAGCTGGTTGTGATTTGTGAGTGAGATATGTGTGCAGGTAGTGGCTAGGAAGGGGCCCGTTTCCTTCTGGGTGCTCTAGCAGGTGCTATGCTGGAAATTAGTATGGGACAGAATAGAGGTATGGGGGAAGAAAGGGTTGGTTCTGTCTGGCATCTGGCAGAATACATTCTTAGTCAAGGTAAGCATATGAATTTAAATATCTATGTTTGCCATCTACATCTACCTATACCTCCATTCCTGTATCTAGAGCTCATTCATCTTTTAGGGCTTAATTTCACCCTTGGGAATATGCCCCTCATATGAAGACATGAATATATACTGTGATGTTTTCCACAGCATTGTGTTTATTGGGGGCTGGGAGGGCAGAGAGCGTGATACACAGATGCACACTGTGGCTGACGATGCTGCAGATAGAAGCTCACAGAATGACATGCATGCACCTTAAAAGCCTACTGCTGAATGGGGAGAAAAAGATACATAAGTCAATACTACCTATGTAAGTGAAAAATATATGTACCCCAAATAATAATGCATATTTTATAAGGGCATTTACAGATAAAAAGGTAAACATTAAACACGTAGATACGATTGTCTACGGATGGGGGATGGGAATGAAGAATGGGAATAAAAGTGATAGCTAATTAAATCAAAGATTAACCCAAATCAAAGATGACAATATGTCATGAACTAAGGTTCATAACTTATTCAATCCTCTGAGATTCATCCCTTCCACTCACACCTGGCTGGGGTGGGAGGGGCATCAGGAAAGCCTACACCCTGATGGCAGGTCAGGTGTCCACTGCGTGTGCAAAGAATTCCATGACCTTCCAACATGGCTGTGCTCCCAAGATCTAGACAATATGAGTAACAAATAGGCCCAGGATCTTAGAGACTGAATACAACAAAGAAGGGTCTGACCTGCAGGTTGTCTGCATATGTGTTGAGTCAGAGAGGAAAATAAAGTCCTCACCCAAAGGAAAGGAGTGGAGTTGGGAAGTTCTTAGAGGAGGGAAGGTGGGACAGGGACAGAGCCTTGGGGAGAGTCTGTGCACAGAGCATATGCACTACACAGGAGGATGGGGGAGAAGAGAAAACAGGACACCAAGGGGGCTAGGTAGCAAGCCAGAGAATGTTACCTATCCATGAAGCTTCCAGTGTGTTGCTCAAGCAGAGGTGGCCCCTTAAAAAAGGTTGTTCCAGGACAAACATTGCATGCACTGCCCCAGGATCCAGATAGTAAAACTGTCCAATGATCATGAATGTATCATCATTTGGCCTGAAATTAGTTTCCATGCTTTGCTAACCTAAGGGAAGTCAAAGATTCACTGACGTCATGCAGGGTGGAAGTGTGTAGTGGGGATAGTGTTGTTTAGTCACGTCTTTCTCTGCATATGAATGGTCAAGTTTTCCCTCTAGGTAGTCAAGCCACCCAGCTAGCTGGGTGGTTCACCTCACATAGCAACACCAGCTCATCAGACAGCTCCCCCAAAAAGCAGTCTGACTGGCAAGTTCTTAAGTTGACTTCTGAGTTTTCTTTTTCCACAATTGAAATTATAATTGCTTTTTGCATTTCCTCATAGAACTCATCTCTTTTCCTGAAAGAAAAATGCATTCATTAACAGAGGCAGGAGGATGCTGGCATATTCAGTATCAGCAACAGAGACAGTAGTATGTGGTGAGGTCAGTGAGGAAGGGCCGAGGAGATCAGGTAGGAGCTGGTGGCCACTGCCAGGATGCTGGCTTTCGTCTGAGTGAGATGGAGCAACAATGCAGGGTTTAGGTCAGAGGAATGACATGATTTGAGCTGGGATTTAAACAGATTTTGGAAAATAGGGACCATGTCTTAGTCACTTTTGTAATGCTAGTGTCAGAAAATTCTTTGGAACCTGAGAAATGCTTAACAAATTTGAGCAGAATTGCAGTACATTACTGAAAACAAGCAAAAAAAAAAAAAAAAAAAGCACTATCCCAGGTCATTGATAAGAGCACAGTTGTGTTTGAGGTAGAAGATAGAAAGATTCGTTTGGGGCATATTGTATTTATTATTTTAAAGTCTTAATATTTACATTCTGTCCAGGACTTAAATGCCCACATGCCAATAGCTCATCCCTCAAAGGGTATCCAGTGAAAGCCAGCTTTTTCTCTCGTATGGATAAAACTTCCTACAGCTCAAGAGTCTCTGTGTCTACCTTGCACCTACCTGGCCAGGACTGATTGACTTTCAACAGTTTAGTTTCCAATCTTCAGGTTTTGAGAAATATGAAGCACATTCAGATGTGAATTGTATTGGTAATCCAGACCATTATTATTATAACCCCTAGGAAATCATGGAGCCAGAAAGTGTTTTCATTCAGCAACAAAAAAGCTTTTATCCTCTATCCCCAGCTGGCATACTTTCATGGAGGACTTCTCTTTGATCTTCCCTCTTTATCTTTTGTATGTTTGAGATGAGTTTGTTTCTTCATTCATCAAGGCTGTAAGCTCACTAAAGACAAACTTCAGGAAGGAAAGCAAATGAAGTTCTGATTGTGAATTCCCAGTCTCTTATGGCAATTCCA
The DNA here is from genome assembly GCF_003255815.1 of Theropithecus gelada. NCBI lineage: Eukaryota > Metazoa > Chordata > Mammalia > Primates > Cercopithecidae > Theropithecus > Theropithecus gelada. The sequence continues at coordinate 143,418,514 of NC_037668.1, forward strand.
GAACTGCCCCTTTTCTAAAGGATCCTAAGTACTCTGGTGGAATTTGCAAGAGGGGCAGCCTGTTTTAGGGCTGTAGCTTGGAGTTTCAGGTTTAAACATGAAAGTTTCTGCCTTGTCTTTGCTATGCATAAGCTGATGACCTGGGCAAGGCAACTCATCTCTTAGCGCAAAGGGAGGCAGAAGGAGCATTCACTGAATTCCATTTATGGGCTCACACTAGGGCAGGTGCTAATGATGCATGATAGTCTAAACCCTATAACAGCACTACGAGTTGAATATATCTCCTTCTTACAGTAAAGGCAATGGAGGCTCAAAGGGCTTCAATAAGTGACTCAAAGACACGTGGCTGATGGGTGTTGAAACTAGAATCAGCATGTTTCCAAAGACCACACACTTGCTCTGCCTCCTTCTGAACCTGGGCTTATTCCTCTCTAAGATGAGTTCCTTAGTTTTCCTTCAAAGTCTTTCCAGCTTCAAAAATTTGTGATTGAGTGAGGTTGGATTCTGACAGCACAGGAATTCATTCTATAGTGCTGGAACTCAATTGGGTTCATAGCAACCCTCCTCTTTCTTCTAACTAAGACTTTCCATTCATAAAGGCTGGTCCCCATCTTCCGTGTGACAGCCCAGTCTCACTCCTCATCACTTTTCTTTGAACTGCACTAGAAATTCTTGCTTTCAGCTCCCAAACTTGCTCATTTGCCTCTTCTCCTTCTGCAGAAACCTCTTTCTCTTTTTGTCCTCACCTGCGTTTTTCCCTCCTCCGACACAGTTCTCTGAAAAACTTACCTTCTCTTTTTCCAGGTGTATCTTATTTCTATCTGAAAGCTTTCTGGGTTAAATAAACAGTTTGAATGGCTTTGGAAAAGTCATTTCACTCTGCACTTAGTTTTCATCTGTGAAATTAGACCGCTGCATTACATGTTCTCCCTAGGCCCTTCCAGTGCCAAAATTTTGATTACAAACGAATCTCAAATCTCTTTCTTTCCCCGGCAGCTGTGGGCTTTGTTTCCACATTAGGTCAGTGTGCAGTCTCCACCATACTTCTTTGTTTTTATTCCTGGGTTTTTGCCATATGCAGCATTTAGGTAGTTCTAACAGAACTGTAAACTCTTGAAAAGAAGGGACCCTGTGAATTCCTTCTTCCTAACCCCTCCACTCCTATCTCTGGTCCACAAGACTAATCTACAAACTCAGGGATTATTCAAATAATGCCGTCACCTGTTGGACAGATGACAGGTGGCAAGTGCCATCCACAGCCTTGTTTTTCTGGTGTCCCTGTCATATTCTCGACATTCAGCTTTTTCAAAAATATCTTTAGTTACTCATTAGTCTGAGAATTAGGCTTTAGCTGTTGGCTATTCTATGAATGGCTCTTTCAGTACAAACTAACTGAATCTGTGTCTATGCCCTTAATTAGAAAGAGAAATTTAAGTGGAACTGCCTCCTTGTGATGTCCTCTGAATTTCAGAAATGAAATTTGGGTCCTTTCAGTCTGACGGAATGTATAACACTTCCAGAGTTATCAGGAACCTGTCAGAACCATTATGGTTAGATATAAGTGTTTTTCTAAATGCTGCTATCTATGGAGTCTGATGTTTGAATTCCAGTGGTGGAAGACAATATTTATGCAGTCATTCATTCAAACATCATTTTATTGAGCGCTTACTATGTGTCATTTACTGGGGTAAAAGTATGAGTAAAACTTGGTTCTTGCCCTTAAGAGGTATTTGGCCAAAAAGGAAAGGGGTACTAAAACAGTTACTATAATGCATGGAGATACACCGTTAGAAAGTATATAAGAGTATAAACAGACAGGGAAGGTCTCCAGGGATGATAGGAATCTAATCAACGTGAGCAGTCAGTCTGTTTTACAGCCTCCTGCCCTGCAGCCTGTGTGGAGTACAGTCACCTTGTTGGTTTAAACCAGGTCCTGACGGATTCTGGCAACTTCTAGATGAACCTGAGTGAACTTTCCTCATTACCATGCCAAAGTCTCCACCCTGGGAGGAACTATACCTGCCTTACCATGACATGTGACCCATGCGCTGGCATGATGACTCACCATGTCTGTGCAACTGGGACCCCTCCTCTACCTGTCATGATGCACCCTCTCCCTTCTCCATTGCCCCATAAAACCCTCCTGTTCCCTTCCCTCCGGGAGACGCTGCTTTGGAGAACACTCCCAGTGTCCTCCTTACTTGCACCAAGTAATAAAACTCTTATTGATCAAAACCTGTGTTCTCATGGAGTTACTCACCAGCTGAACAAATCCTGTTTTATTGCGGGTAACAGAGGTCCTGAAGAGCTAGGAACTGGATATAACCAGAGGCATCAGAGACGATGCCACAGAGTATGTGAATTTAGGGCTAAGCTTTAGTAAGATTTGGCAACAAAAGGCAGAGGGCATTTCAGGGAGAGAAACACCCAAAGGCACAGGGCAAATATGGAGAATGAGGGCATGGGTGAGGGGATAGGCGAAAATCAGATTAAAAGGTAAGCAGGGGCCAGATAGTGAAAGACTTTAAATGCCCTACAGAGGAAGCTCTATGCCAGTGGCTCTCCGGTTGTAATGGGCTGAAGACTTATAAAGGGACTTGGCTGAACATGTAGATTTCTGGGACCTACTGATTTGATTCAGCTGGCTTGAAGTGGAGCTTAGAAATCTGCATTGTAAGCCAGCCTCCTGGATGATTCGGATGTAGGCAGTCTGCTGGTAATCTTGTGCAGACATTGTTGTCGGCAGTGGAAAATACAAAGATTGACATACAGCCTCATACTGGGCTTAGAAGGACAAGTCTAGCAGGTGAGTATGGCAGCTGCGTTGAGGGAGAAAGGCTCATCGTCGTGTGGTCAGTTATCATTTCATTGTGATGGTTCACGTGAGAAATGCCCAATGCCTGAACTGTGGCAGTAGGCAGTGGTAATGCAGAGACAGAGGTGAGAACTCTTGCAGAGGGAGAATCTTCAGAATTCAGCAAATGAATGGAAGTTGGTGAGAGAGAGGGGGGAGAATCACAAGTACATTTAGTAGTTCTCACAGGAGTAATCAGGGTCTAGGATCATTTATGCAAAGTAAAATATGTTTGAGGGAGAAGATAAAAAGGTTGAATTGGGGCATATTGAGATTTCAGTGTCAGTGGAAGCTACAACTAGAGGTTTAATTCAGGTCTTCTCCAGGTTTGCTTTTGGGGAACAGGAATATGTGTAGGGGATAGTTGAAGCCATGGGTTTCTATGAGATAAGTGATAACCTTGGGATAGCGACCAGAGAAAGTCAAAGACAGCGCCTGAGGCACCTCTGCCTTTAAGGGAAGAGAAGATGGGGCGGGACCTGTAACTAATTTAGGTGAGTGGAATCTCACCTAAATTAAAGGGAGGGGAGAATTTAACTGAGGACTTTTTCAACATCAGTCTGAGACTGAGGCATAGTCTGTCCCCTAGAGGCAAGGAGGGGAATTGCGGTGAAGAGCCAGACATGCTGAAAGGCAGAAGGGGAAGTCCACACACACAGATGAGGGCTAAGAAGTGAGATAATGGATGTGTCAATATATATTTGTATGCACACGCACGTACCTGTGCATGCATGTGTGCACCTGGGTGTATGTGTGGGCATGAAATTTGTGTTCATTATGTGCTACATAGGTAAGAGCCTTCTTTGTGACAGGGATGTGACAATCCTGTGAGTGAGGTAGGGGAATAGTAGCCAAAGTGTGCAGGACACCAAGAGGTCAGGAGTCAAAGAGCAAGGGAAAGTGAGAGCAGGAGCTGTGGGGCGGGACTGGAGGAACTCCAGGGAGGGGCGCTGACACATATTGGCAGGCCGGGGGAAATTGAACGTGGTCAGAATGAGACTCAGCAGAAGACAACAGTGTCAAATGCAGCAGAGGGATTTAAAAAACTGAGAAATGGCCTGGAGATTGCCATTTGGAAAGTCATTGGTGACCTTTGACAGGGTGGTTTCTGTGGGATCTGACTGAAGAGTGAACAGACGGTGAGAAGGTTGTTTGAGCAAAAGGAAGGAGAGAGCTGGTGACTCTGAGGTTGGAAGCAGTGATGATATGAGGCAGTTTTGCCCATTAAGCATATTGGTGCATCTTGGGGACTTAAAAAGATTTGTTTTGGATGATTTGCACTTCAAAAATTAGTCTTTTTCCTAAGAGGATAGTAAAACTTAAAAGTACCATAACATGTTTTTCTGCAATATTTAAATAGCTTTTGATCCTGTCTGTTGTTAACAGTTGCTTCTCCAGGAATTTTAGGCCATAGGCAATAAACCAAGTAAATATTCTAACATAGAAAATAAAATGGCCCTTTACTACCGAAGTGTTTTTTATAAATAGCTGTCTCATGTTAACTCACACTCAGTGGGTGTATGTGTCTGTGTGTCTGTTCACACACAATTGTAGATGTGGGATGTCTGTGTGCTCATTTAATCAATTAATATTTTCACCTTCTATGTGTTAGGCAGTGTAGGTTCTGAGCATATGCCAGTGAACAGAAAAGCCATGATTAAGCTAATTATTACAGTGACTTGAGATATGTATGTGCATAGGCAAATCCTTTCACGTTGTGTTGGCAAGGGAGGAGGACTAATCAGGAAAATAGGGCAACTCGATGGGCCAAAAAATAAAAAAAAAAATTCAAGATGCCATCTCTTTCTACATAAAGATGATCTTATGCAGTGGTGTGCTGGTAAACTGGCTCTCTAGGAGGTACAGGGAAAAGCCTTGATATGTAGCATTTACCAATTATCATGGTGTAAATATTTTCACTGGGGCTGATTTCAAACCTCCAACTTGATGTCACTGAATGGAGCTAAAGGAAGAGATGTACACAGGTGGCTCTGGCAAACCAGCATTAGCCAGCTCCAGCACCCCACTAACCCTTTGTGCAGGCAGAATAATAATAATGATTTCTTTCATTTATGGAGCTGTTTGAAGTTAACCAGGTGTTTTGACATATTTTCCTTTACCTGCACATCACCCTGAGTGTGATGTTAGAGGATATGATTTGAAGAATATGGAAAATCTCTTTGGCTAGCCACAAAGCCTTACATTACCACTGAGGTAATTCTCTTTGGTATAGCATTCATGAATGAAGACCATGCCTTTTAAATAATAAAATACAAGATATATAAATGATGTTATTCCAGGGTAAGACAAGAAATATCTCGATTATGGGATACCATTGGAGAAAGAAGTCCCAAAAGAAGCCACAGAGAAGGAGGGTGGGTAGATATGTAAGGAAAATGGTCAAAAGAGAGATCCAAGGATATTAAAGACATTTTTTCTATGTCATAATGTTGCTTAGGGTATGCCCTACTCCTAGATCGTAGATCTTACCAAATGTAGTTCATGCTCCATTATCTACTCTAATGGAGGAAAATTGGACAACACGATTCAAAACAATGAACAACCTTGAAAGATATATACAATTGGATTTGCAGAGAAGATAATGTTTCATGGTATCTGTAGCATCCTGTGAATGATTTACTTATTCTAACTCTGAGCTTAAAGAATCTACTCATGACGATGCATATTGCAGGGAATTGACAAGTGTCACAAGATTAGTACCAATCTAGACTTCGTTGTACAAATGAGTGCAGCATTGGGGTGGTTATACTTCCTTTTAAATCATTTAATGAAATATCATTTTAGAGTTAGTTCTATTTAAAAGATTTTTTTAAAACTCTCGTCCTGTTGTCCTAGAAATAAAAATACTTTTTCTGACAGAAACATAATTAATTTGATTATAAGGTTTAAAGTGTACCGTGTGTGTGCGTGTGTGTGCACGTGCAGTGTGTGTGTGTGCACGCATGTGCATAACTTCAACTGCTGCTGACTATAAGAGAAATCGATATCTGGCCACTGGTAGTTGTAGGCTGTATTCACTTGGCAACAGTTGATATATTGGTGGCTGACAATGAGGAGAATGGTGGGTGTGCATCCTATCAATTTTAAGAGCATATTTTTTCTCTGCCAGTAGCAGTGGCTCAGCATTCTATTTGTCGTTTCTGGCCTTGAAAGTAGTAGTTAATAAATGACAATAACTTTTAGCACACATGCTTTTTCCTGTTCTGCAGTTTAGTTTCAGTGTGGAGGGAGAGAAATAAAATTTTGAATTGCTAAATGGCAGTGGTGGGCAGGGTATTGGAAAGTTAACTTGGATATAAAATGCAAGCCAAGTGGTGGCTTCAGTGAAAAAGGCTGCCATTTGATGGCTACAACCCATATGCTGAAGTTTATTTCCTTTGTTATGTCATTAATGAAAAAAAAAAAATTTTATTCTTAGCTCTGTGATCCCAGCCACCACCAATCCAATCAATGACCAACTTTGACTTTTTCTCTTCAGCGTATTTTTCCTCTGTTTCCTCCTATCAATGCTTTTTTGCCTCCACTGCATTCCAGGATTTTATTACCTCCATAGGGATAAATGCAAAACCTTTCTAATGGTAATAATAATAATCACAGTAACTAGTACCTAAAATCTGGGTAGTGTTCACATTTGGCTGAGGATGTCCACCTAGCTTGTCCATTTAATCCCAATAGCACTCCTGGGATACTGGAAACTGAAGCTCAGAGTGGCTGAGTGATGTGCCCAGGCTTACAGAGGTAGCATGTGTGGATGAACCTTTACCTTTTGACTCCGAATTAAGTGCACTAGCCCCTACTCAGACTGTCCCAGCCTCTCTTTGTGCTCTTACTTTCCCCTTGTTCTGATAAAATATATACACAGTTGCTGGAACATTCATCTCATAAACTACTTTCTGTGAGAATCCTTTTCCTAACAGATCCAGCTCAACTCCCTTTGCCTCTTTCCTGAGGTTCCCCTGAGCACTCAGGTGTATGCTAAACAACCATTGGCTACTGGTTCTTCCCACACTGAACATCAAACTTTTCTAGCCTATGTTGAGGTTGAGAGCAATTAAAATACCCACATCTTTCTCACGAGAGCTTATACATCTTTTGGTCATGTGATAGTAGGTGCTGATAGTACGATAGGAAAGTTGTCCATCAGGAAAGTCTTGTAATCTCTATTTAAAAATATTCCTCTTTCATTCATCTCTATGATGAAAATCTACTCATTCTTCAAGACTTGTATATCAAAAGGTATTTTTTTTTAACATGGGATATTTCCTGATTCTCCAATCAAACACAATTGCCCTATCATTTGACTTGTTTCTTACGTGTTGTGTTGCAATTGCTTTTATTGTCTTACGTCCTTTAGTAATCTGTGTAATCCTTAGGGTCAGGAAAAAAGTTCACAAATAGAAGACGCTCAGTAAACATTTGTTGAATTCAATTAAAATTAATTAGCTTAAAAGCACTCCAATTACAATAGATGATCTTTTATCCAATGTTATTGTTACAGTGTTTTTTGTTTAACCAAAAATGTTATGTTAACGTGGAGAATCATTTTCTACCAGGTTCTACCTGGTAGAAAGTTCTACCAGGTTAGGCAACATAGGAAAACACTGTATCTACAAAAAATATATATATATATATTAGTTGAGCATGGTGTCATTCACCTGTGGTCCCAGCTACTCAGGAGGCTAAGGTGGGAACATCCCTTGAGCCTAGGAGGTTAAGGCTGCAGTGAACCATGATTATTTCATTACATTCCAGCCTTGGGGATAGAGAGAGACCTTGTCTCAGAAAACAAAAAAAATTCCCTTCGTTCCTAATAGTTGTCTCTATTAATTAAATGGCAGTTCTATAGAGTTGCCCTCTCCAATATAGTAGACATGTGCCACATGCGTTTACTGTGCATTTGAAATGTGGCTAGTCAAAAGCAAGGGATGGCAGAAATGTAAAACACCCACTGGATTTCCAAGATTTAGTACAGACAAAGAACATAAAAGATCTCAATTTATATGATTATACGCTTGAATATGCTGAGTAAAATACAATAAATTATTAAAATTATTTTTATCTGGTCCATTGTACTTTTTTTTTGAGATAGGGTCTTGCTCTGTTGCCCAAGCTGGAGTGCAGTGGCACAGTCATAGCTTAGTAACCTTGAATTCCTGGGCTCGAGTGATCCTCCCCCCTCAGCCTCCTAAGTAGCTGGGACTACAGGCACATGCCACATGTCTGGCTCCTCTTTTTACTTTCTAAATGTGACTACTAGAGAATGTAAATTTACCTAAGTGGTTTGGATTTCACTTCTCTTGGATAGCACTGCTTTAGAGAGTTATGGTTATTGACTCTTCACAAAACACCCACTGTCACTTTCACAGAGATGACTACTCCTTCCTTTTTATACTAAAATTTCTTAATTATACTTAATATTACATTAAATTACCTAATGATAGTAAGAAGAACAACTATTATAATCAGGTTTGGAAGCAAATGCAACTGAATTTTGGCATGCTCACTTTTCAGCTTGTGGGAGCAAAAGTCCATGGGAACTCAGAGAGTCACATGTTGTGCCTTTAGGTGCCTCCACCTCAGTTAGTGTGATGTTGAACAGAGCAGAAGGGGAGTGTAGTTTATTTACCGAAGCCATTAAGTGGAGATCGGTTAAGAGAGCTTCTTCTGGACTCCGTCATCCTAATATATAAAAGAGCAGCAGCTTGGAGATGTTCCCTTTTTGTTATGCTATTTTAGAATGACTATATCACAGCTCACTTCCCTGACATGCTCAGAATTGTAGATGTGAGAAATGAATTTCAGGACTAGCCTGACTAAATTGAACACAGATTAATTCTATTATGGGAAAATCAAGCAAATAATGGTTATTTTAATGACTACATATAGCTGAAATGTGGGGGGTAAGAAGTTGTCCATATCCCACTAGCAAGTTAGTCCTTAAGGGGCTGTTGGGGTTTGGGTTTGCTTTCAAGCTGCAAGGATAAGGAAAGAGGCATGAGGGCTCTCAGAGAGGAATGTGCTTTTGGTCAGGATCTGGCCTGCAGCATAAAGTCATCCCTCATCCCTCTGACTCCGTCGTGGTCTGCTGGAGTCATGAGGAAGCACTGACTTTCATATAGGAAGACAGCTCTCCTCACCCACATCCTCTTCTGACTAGAAGGGGTGAATAGTTTGTCCGTTATGTTATGTCTGTAAGAAATGTGAGAGAGGATTGTGGAATCTGCTTTCACATCCCAGCTTTGACTAGGACAAGCCATGTAAGTGTCTTTACTGTACTGGCGATGTGCATGAATTGGGTGGGGGATGGAGAGCAGGGAGGTGCGTATGCACTGATCCATCCATACCTTACTTCTCTGTGTCTGGCAGCCTCTCACTGTGGTTGAGGGCCTATCCATGAAGCATCGCAGTTCTACTGTCTCTGCAGGCTAGCATGTTAAATCTGAGTTCACTAGCAATAGTGGCCAAAAAAAGACAATAGTTATTTCCTCAGCAACTCTCTTACTTTCTCCCCGAGTATCCAGTTCTATGGGAATGAATGTTTTAAAACTAGATGAGGTAGGTGTCATGCAAATCTAACCTCGATCTAAGCAAATGTCAAGCCTGAACTACTGGACTCATTCAGGCCACTAAATTGAACAGTGTTAGCAGCATGCACCCAAAACTGATTTCAGGGAAAGAACATTTGTTAGAAGATGCTTTTTGTTGAGCACTGTCGGTTTGCTTGCAAATGACAACAAAGAAAATGATAACCAGAGGAGAAAAGAGTATAAACGCTACTCTCTCTGTCCTACTCTGTTTTGTAATAAATAAATGAACCAAGCATATTGAGTCTCTCTGGTACTGTTTATTTTATAGTTGTTCCACTCCACAGGTTCCCTCCTGGAGGGTGTGTGAGACACCAGGCTGCATGTTAGAAACGGCTGTGCTCTGGAAGGCTACCAGGGTCATCATGAGGGCCTTGCGGATTTCAGAAATGAAGTGACCTGCCTTGAGACTTCCCTCAGCCTCCTCACTCCACTGTATTCTCAAGAGAGTGAGGAGAACAAAACTGTCTTCTCCCCACATTACCACTTCAGTGCTGACCCTGTGGCTTGAGAATCTGATCTGTGCGCACTGTGGCAAAATCTTGGTTTTACAGGTCTCACCTGAAAGCTGGTCCTGATTTTTCCGTGATGTGTGGGTAAAAAGTGGGTTCTCGAAGGGAAGCCTCAATGTAGCTTAGCTCTTGAAAAAACAGTATGTGCATCTGCTTCTTGGACAGAAAAAGAAAAAGGAGTGAGAGAGGAAAATGAAGTCTTATAGAAAAACCTGGCTGGGCGCGGTGGCTCACGCCTGTAATCCCAGCACTTTGGGAGGCTGAGGCGGGTAGATCACGAGGTCAAGAGATCGAGACAATCCTGGCCAACATGGTGAAACCTCGTCTCTACTAAAAATACAAAAATTAGCTGAGGGTGGTGGCGGGTGCCTGTAGTCCCAGCTACTTGGGAGGCTAAGGCAGGAGAATTGCTTGAACCTGGGAGGCAGAGGTTGCAGTGAGCAGAGATCACGCCACTGCACTCCAGCCTGGCGACTAGAGTGAGGCTCCATCTCAAAGAAATAAAAGAAAAAAGAAAAACCTGCAAAACATTAAGAAGGAAGTGATCATTAATACTGAGACAAATTGCTTTCTTCTGTATTAAGTATATCAGAATAATTTTGTGATTTGTTTCTCCATTCCAAACCTGGGAAAGGGGAGGCAAATTATCTTTATGTTGCTACTCATATATAGGCTGTTATCTGTATAAAGTTTAAATGTGTAATTCTGATACTGTGATTAAATGAGATTCTAAGACCAGCGAGTAGGGGCAGGTGTCAGGAATGGTCAAATCGATAATGTAGATATTGTAAATGTTCACAAATTATAGGCTGTGACATTTAATCTTATACTCATGATTTTTTAGTGGCTGTGGAATTTGGGGCAGTGATTCCAGTCCCATTCTGTCCATTTTATTCTTTAAGGTAATCATCTAAGACCATACATGATGGGGGAAAGTGTATATGAAGGAATGTAACTTTCAAAGAGATTGTCCTAAAAGGAGGACTGATGACATTCCTTCTCCTTAATTTATATGCTGTGTGTTTACTGTGCTCAACTTAGAGCTCAGGTTACTCCAGTCAAGACCACAGTAAATTTGGGAAGAGAAGACCTCTAAGAAATTGCCTAGCATGATTGTTAACAATGGTACTGCTAGTAATTTTATTATTATTACAGACATTTCTTATGTTCCAGGACTGGCTAAACACTTTATATACAAAATTTTATCTCATTTAATCCTTACAACAGTCCAGAAAAAGGAATTGTAATCCTTCTTATTCAGATGAGGAGATTAAGGTTTAGAGAGGTAAGGTCATTTGCCTAAGGTCACTGAGCTTGGAAATAGTGAGACTAGGATTTTAATCCAAATACTTGTGTTCTTAAGAATTACACTGCTGATGCAGAAAAGGCCTTTAACAAAATTCAACAGTCCTTCATGCTAAAAACTCTCAATAAATTTGGTATTCATGGAACGTATCTCAAAATAATAAGAGCTATTTATGACAAACCCACAGCCAATATCATACTGAATGGGCAAAAACTGGAAGCATTCCCTTTGAAAACTAGCACAAGACAGGGATGCCCTCTCTCACCACTACTATTCAACATAGTTTTGGAAGTTCTGGCTAGGGCAATCAGGAAAGAGAAAGAAATCAAGGGTATTCAGTTAGGAAAAGAAGAAGTCAAATTGTCCCTGTTTGCAGATGACATGATTGTATATGTAGAAAACCCCATCATCTCAGCCCAAAATCTCCTTAAGATGGTAATCAACTTCAGCAAAGTCTCAGGATACAAAATTAATGTGCAAAAATCACAAGCATTCTTATACACCAGTAATAGACAAACAGAGAGCCAAATCAGGAATGAACTTCCATTCACAATTGCTTC